>NW_027649889.1:272500-280000 GCF_965287045.1 Carcharhinus amblyrhynchos
GAGAGAGAGAGAGATAGGGAAGACAGAGGGAGAGACAGAGAATGACAGAGAGAGACAGAGAGAGAGAGAATGAAAGAGAGAGCGAGAGACAGCGAGAGAGAAAGAGATAGAGAGGGAGAGAGAGAGAGACAAGGAGAGAGAGTGACAGGGAGACAGTGACAGTGAGAGAGAGAGACAGAGAGAGATGGGCGAGAGAGAGAGAGAGACAGAGACAGCGAGAGAGGGTGAGAGAGAGAGATAGAGAGGGAGAGAGAAAGAGAGAGAGACAAGGAGAGAGAGAGACAGGGAGACAGTGACAGAGGGGGAGAGAGACAGAGAAAGTTGGGGTGACAGAGAGAGAGAGAGAAACAGAGAGAGAGAGACAGAGGGAGAGAGAGAGACAGAGACAGAGAGAGAGACAGAGAGAGACTGAGAGAGGCAGAGTGAGAGACAGCGTGAGAGACAGAGAGAGAGAGACAAAGTGAAAGAGAGAGAGAGACAAAGACAGAGAGAGAGACAGAGAGAGATAGAGACTGAGAGGGACAGACAGAGAGAGAGTGAGAGAAAGAGACAGAGGGAGAGAGAAACAGAGAGAGAGATAGACAGAGTGAGAGACAGAGAGGCAGCGACAGAGAGGGAGAGACAGAGTGAGAAATGGAGGGAGAGAGAAAGAGAAAGACAGACAGAGAGACAGAGTGAGAGAGAGAGAGAGAGACAGAGCCAGACAGAGAGACTGCGAGACAGAGAGAGAGACAGAGAGAGAGAGACAAAGTGAGAGAGAGAGGCAGAGAGAGAGAGAGACAGAGGGAGAAAGAGAGTGAGAGAGTGACAGCGACAGAGGGAGAGAGAGAGACAGACAGAGGGAGAGAGGGAGAGAAACAGAGTGACAGAGAGAGAGAGGGACAGAGAGAAAGTCAGACGGAGAGAGAGAGTGACAGAGAGAGAAACAGACTGAGAGAGAGAGACAGACAGAGAGAGAATGTAAGAGACAGAGAGAGAGAGACAGAGACCGAGACAGAGAGTGAGAGAGAGAGAGAGACAGAGAGAAAAACAGAAAGAGCGAGAGAGAGAGACGGAGAGAGAAAGACAGAGGGAGAGAGAAAGAGAGACACAGAAGGAGAGAGACAGACAGAGAGAGAGAGACAGAGACAGACAGAGAGAGAGAGAGACAGAGACAGAAAGAGAGAGAGACAGAGAGAGAAAGGCGGAGAGAGTGGAAGGGAGGGAGACAGAGGGTGAGATAGAGAGAGACAGAGATGGAGTGAGACAGAGACAGAGAGAGAGAGAAGGGGAGAGAGAGAGGAGGGGAGAGAGAGAGACAGAGAGAGAGAGAGACAAGGAGAGAGAGAGAGTGACAGGGAGACAGAGACAGAGAGAGGAAGAGACAGAGAAAGAGTTGGGGGAGACACAGAGAGACAGAGACAAAGAGAGTGAGAGAGAGCAACAGAGAGTGAGAGGAGAGAGAGAGACAGAGCGAGAGAGAGAGAGATACAGAGAGAGAGACAGAGGGAGAGAGAGTGAGGCAGAGAGGCAGAGGCTGAGACAGAGAGAGAGAGAGACAGAGGGGGAGAGAGAGAGACAGAGAGAGATAGAGACAGAGACAGAGGGGGAGAGAGAGAGAGACAGAGACAGAGAGGCAGAGAGACAGAGAGAGACAAATGGAGAGAAACAGAGAGAGAGAGACAGAGACAGAAAAGGAGTGAAAGAGAGTGACAGAGAGACAGAGACAGCGAGAGACACAAAGAGTGAGAGAGAGAGAGACAGACAGAGAGAGAGAGAGACACACACAGGGAGAGAGAGTGAGAGACGGAGACAGAGTGAGCGAGAGAGACAGACAGACAGACAGACAGGCAGAGAGATACAGAGAGACAGAGAGAGAGAGAGAGAAAGTGAGAGAGGTACAGATGAGAGACAGAAAAAGCGAGATAGAGAGAGAGAGTGAGAGACAAAGATTGAGAGACAGAGCGAGAGACAGAGTGGGAGAGAAAGAGAGAGACCGACAGAGAGACAGAGTGACAGAGGGAGAGAGAGACACACACAGTGAGAGAGAGAGAGACTGAGTGAGAGAGAGACAGAGAGAGAGTGAGAGACAGAGTGAGAGAGATACAGAGTGAGAGAGAGAGACAGAGAGAGTGAGAGAGTGAGAGAGAGAGACAGAGAGAGTGAGAGAGAGAGACAGAGTGAGGGAGAGAGAGAGAGACAGAGAGGGATCTGGAGAGAGAGAGGGTCAGAGAGAGAGAGACAGACAGAGAGGGAGAGAGAGAGAGAAACGGAGAGGGACAGAGAGTCAGAGAGAGAGAGAGGGAGACAGAGGGAGAGAGAGAGAGAGAGAGTTAGAGATAGAGAGAGTGAGAGATTAACAGAAAGAGAGACAGAGTGAGGGAGAGAGACAGAGGGAGCGAGGGGGGAAACACAGTGACAGAGAGAGTGACAGAGAGAAAGACAGACTGAGAGAGAGAGACAGAGGGAGAGAGAGAGACAGAGAGAGATAGGCAGAGACAGTGAGAGAGAGAGAGACAGGGAGAGATAGATAGAGAGAGAGAGAGAGACAGGGAGAGAGACAGAGAAGGACAGAAAGGGAGATCGAGAGAGGAAGAGAGGGAGAGAGAGAGACAGAGAAGGAGAGAGAGAGAGAGATAGAGAGAGGAAGAGAGAGAGCAACATTGTGAGAGACAGAGGGAGAGAGACACAGAGAGATAGAGACAGGGAGAGAGAGATAGAGACAGAGAGAGAGAGAGAGACAGAAGAACAGAGACAATGAGAGAGAGAGAGAGACAGAGAGGAGAGAGATAGAGAGAGAGAGACAGAGACAGAGAGAGACAGAGAGAGAGATTGAGGGACAGAGACAGAGACAGACAGTGAGATACAGAGAGACAGAGAGACAGAGAGAGCCAGACAGAGACAGAGTGAGAGAGAGAGAGAAAGACTGAGAGAGAGAGAGACAGAGTGAGAGAGATAGAGAGTGAGAGACAGAGAAAGCGAGACAGAGAGAGAGTGAGAGACAGAGAGTGAGAGAGAGAGTGAGAGACAGAGCGAAACACAGAGGGGGAGAAAGAGAGAGACAGACAGAGAGATAGAGAGAGTGACAGAGGGAGAGAGAGAGGGACAGTGACAGAGAGAGAGAGAGTAAGGGAGAGTGAGACAGAGAGAGAGACAGAGTGAGGGAGAGAGACAACAGAGGGAGAGAGAGAGAGACAGAGAGGGAGAGACAGATAGAAACAGAGGGTCAGAGAGAGAGGGAGGCAGAGGGAGAGAGAGAGAGAGTTAGAGACAGAGATAGAGAGTGAGAGATTTACAGAGAGAGAGAGACAGAGTGGGAGAGAGAGACAGAGGGAGAGAGAGAGACAGAGAGAGGTCGAGAGAGGGAGAGACATTGAGAGACACAGAGGGTGAGAGAGAGACAGAGAGAGAGAGACAGAGGGAGAGAGAGACAGAGAGAGAGACAGACAGACAGAGAGATACAGAGAGACAGAGAGAGAGAGACACAGAGACAGAGAGAGAGAGAGAAACTGAGAGAGAGAGACAGAGTGAGAGACATAGAGACAGACAGAGAGATACAGAGAGACAGAGAGAGTCAGATAGAGAGACAGAGAGACAGAGAGAGAGAGAGCGAGAGAGAGACTGAGAGAAAGACAGAGTGAGAGAGATACAGAGTGACAGAGAGAGAGAGATAGTGTCAGAGAGTGAGAGAGAGATTAAGAGACAGAGCGAGAGATGAAGAGAGAGATAGAGAGAGAGAGATAGAGTGTGAGAGAGAGACAGAGAGTGAGAGCCTGAGAGAGACAGAGTCAGAGATAGGGAGACAGAGAGAGTGAGAGAGTGAGAGACAGAGAGAGACAGACAGACAGAGTGAGAGAGAGAGAGAGACAGAGTGAGAGAGAGACAGAGACAGAGAGTGAGAGAGAGACAGAGAGAGTGAGAGAGAGAGAGACAGAGAGAGTGAGAGAGAGAGAGAGACAGAGAGAGTGAGAGAGAGATGGAGAGTGAGAGAGAGAGACAGAGAGAGAGAGGCAGAGTGAGTCAAAGAGACAGAGAGAAAGAGAGGGAGAGACAGAGGGAGAGAGAGAGAGGCAGAGAGACACAGAGATAGATAGAGAGGGAGAGAGACAAAGACAAGGAGAGAGAGTGACAGAGAGACAGAGACAGAGAGTGAGATACTCAGAGAGGGGGAGAGAGAGAGGGAGAGACAGAGAGAGAGAGAGGGAGAGAGGGAGACAGAGAGAGAGAGAGACCGAGACAAGGAGAGAGAGTGACATAGATACAGACAGAGAGAGAGGGAGTGGACAGAGTGAGAGAGAGGGAGTGTGAGAGAGTTTGAGAGACTGAGAGAGAGAAACAGACGAGACAGAGAGTGAGAGAGAGAGCCAGAGAGAGTGAGAGAGAGAGAGACAGAGAGAGTGAGAGAGAGAGACAGAGAGGGAGAAACAGACAGAGAGAGAGAGACAGACAGAGAGACAGAGAGACAGAGAGAGTGAGAGAGAGAGAGACAGAGATATAAAGAGATAGAGACAGAGCGAGAGAGAGAGACACAGAGAGAGTGAGAGACACAAACAGAGAGAGACAGTAAGACAGAGAGAGAGAGAGAGACAGAGAGACTGAGAGAGAGAGACAGCGAGAGAGAGAGAGAGACAGAGGGAGTGAGAAAGGGAGACAGAGTGAGAGAGAGAGAGAGAAAGGGAGTGAGAGAAAGAGAGAAAGGGAGAGAGAGAGAGAAAGAGACAGAGGGAGAGAGAAAGAGAGACAGAGTGAGAGAGAGACAGAGAGAGTGAGAGAGAGACTGAGAGAGAGACACAGAGTGAGAGAGATACAGAGTGAGAGAGAGAGAGTGATACAGAGAGAGAGAGAGCGTAAGAGACAGAGCGAGAGAGAAAGAGAGATTCAGAGAGAGAGGGAGACTGAGTGAGAGAGACAGCAAGACAGAGAGAGAGAGAGTGAGAGAGAGACAGAGAGAGTGAGAGAGAGAGAGAGAGAGAGAGAGAGAGAGTGAGAGAGACAGAGAGGGAGTGAGAGAGGGAGAGAGAGAGAGTGAGAGAGAGAGAGACAGAGAGAGTGAGAGAGAGAGACGGAGAGTGAGAGAGAGTGACAGAGCGAAAGAGAGGGAGACAGAGAGTGAGAGAGACAGAGAGAGAGTGAGTGAGGGAGAGAGAGAGTGAGAGTGATAGAGAGTGGGATAGAGACAGAGAGAGGCAGAGAGAGAGGCAGAGACAGAGTGAGAGAGAGAGACAGAGAGAGTGAGAGAGACAGATACAGAGTGAGAGAGAAAGAGACAGAGAGAGTGAGAGAGACTGACAGACAGAGAGAGTGAGAGATAGAGAGAGAGACAGACAGAGACAGAGAGTGAGAGAGAGAGGCAGAGAGAGTGAGAGAGAGAGACAGAGATAGAGAGAGAGACAGAGGGAGAGGGAGAGAGACTGAGTGAGAGAGAGACAGAGAGAGAGAGACAGAGACAAAGTGAGAGACAGCGTGAGAGAGATAGAGAGTGAGAGAGGGAGGCAGAGAGAGAGAGACAGAGGGAGATAGACACGGAGACAGAGAGAGAGTGAGAAAGAGAGAGAGTGAGGGAGAGAGAGAGAGAGAGAAGAGACAGAGAGAGTGTGAGAGAGAGAGACAGAGACAGAGAGAGTGTGTGTGAGATTGAGAGAGAGAGACAGAGAGTGAGAGCCTGAGAGAGACAGAGTGAGAGATAGGGAGACAGAGTGAGAGAGACAGACAGACAGAGAGAGTGAGAGACAGAGAGAGACAGAAAGACAGAGACAGAGAGTGAGAGCCTGAGAGAGACAGAGTGAGAGATAGGGAGACAGAGAGAGTGAGAGAGACAGACAGACAGAGAGATTGAGAGACAGAGAGAGACAGAAAGACAGAGACAGAGAGTGAGAGAGAGAGCCAGAGAGAGTGAAAGAGAGACAGAGACAGAGTGAGAGAGAGAGAGAGACAGAGGGAGAGAGAGAGACAGACAGACAGAGAGGGTGAGAGACAGAGAGAGAGAGAGACAGAGACACAAAGAGAGTGAGAGAGAGAGACAGAGATAGAGAGAGAGACAGAAACAAAGTGAGAGAGAAAGAGAGACAGAGAGAGTGAGAGAGAGACACATACAGAGAGAGACAGTAAGACAGAGAGACAGAGAGAGGCAAAGACAGTGAGAGTGAGTGACAGAGAGAGTGAGAGAGAGACAGAGAGATTGACAGTGAAAGAGAGAGAAACAGAGAGAGAGGGAGATAGATGGAGAGAAAAAGAGAGAGTCAGAGAGAGAGGCGGAGAGAGTGAGAGAGAGAGAGATAGATAGTGAGAGAGACAGTGAGAGAGACAGAGAGAGAGTGAGAGAGAGAGAGAGATAGTGACACAGAGAGAGAGAGTGAGAGTAAGAGACAGAGCGAGAGAGAAAGAGAGATTCAGAGAGAGAGACTGAGTGAGAGAGACAGCAAGACAGATAGAGAGAGAGACAGAGAGAGTGAGAGAGACAGACAGACAGAGAGAGTGGGAGACAGAGAGAGAGACAAAGACAGAGATTGAGAGAGAGAGACAGAGAGAGTGTGAGAGAGAGACGGAGAGTGAGAGACAGAGACAGAGCGAGGGAGAGGAAGACAGAGAGTGAGAGAGACAGAGAGGGAGTGAGAGAGGGAGAGAGAGAGTGAGAGAGAGAGAGGGAGAGAGAGACAGAGATAGAGAGAGAGACAGAGAGAGAGACAGAGGGAGAGGGAGAGAGACTGAGTGAGAGAGAGACAGAGACAAAGTGAGAGAGAGAGAGAGGGACAGAGAGAGAGACAGAGAGAGAGAGACAGAGACAGAGTGAGAGAGAGAGAGACAGAGAGAGTGAGACAGAGACAGAGTGAGAGAGAGAGAGACAGAGAGAGTGAGAGACAGAGAGAGAGAGAGACAGAGACAGAGAGTGAGAGAGAGAGACAGAAAGAGTGAGAGAGAGAGACAGAGATAGAGAGAGAGACAGAGAGAGTGACAGAGGGAGAGGGAGAGAGACAGAGTGAGAGAGAGACAGAGACAAAGTGAGAGACAGCGTGAGAGAGATAGAGGGTGTGAGAGAGAGGCAGAGAGAGATAGACACGGAGACAGAGAGAGAGTGAGAAAGAGAGAGAGTGAGGGAGAGAGAGAGAGACAGAGACAGAGAGTGAGAGCCTGAGAGAGACAGAGTGAGAGACAGGGAGACAGAGAGAGTGAGCGACACAGACAGGCAGAGAGAGTGAGAGACAGAGAGAGACAGACAGACAGAGACAGAGAGTGAGAGAGAGCCAGAGAGAGTGAGAGAGAGAGAGAGACAGAGACAGAGTGTGAGAGAGAGAGAGAGACAGAGGAAGTGAGAGAGAGAGACAGAGAGAGAGAGAGACAGAGTGAGAGAGAGAGACACAGACAGAGAGAGTCGGTAAGACAGAGAGAGAGAGAGGCAGAGAGAGTGAGAGTGAGTGACAGAGAGAGTGAGAGAGAGACGGAGAGTGAGAGTGAGAGACAGAGAGAGAGAGAAAGAGGGAGACAGAGAGAGAGAGAGACAGAGAGAGAGAAAGACAGAGGGAG
>NW_027649889.1:285000-410000 GCF_965287045.1 Carcharhinus amblyrhynchos
CAGAGGGACCTCGGGGTCCTTGTGCATGAGTCGCAAAAACCCAGCCTGCAGGTGCAGCAGGTGGTCAGGAAGGCGAATGGGATGCTGGCCTTCATAGCGAGGGGGATTGAATATAAAAGTAGGGAGGTCTTGCTGCAGCTGTATAGGGCATTGGTGAGGCCGCAGCTGGAGTACTGTGTGCAGTTTTGGGCGCCGTACTTACGCAAGGATATTTTGGCCTTGGAGGGAGTGCAGAGGAGGTTTACTAGGCTGATGCCAGAGTTGAGGGGGTTGAGCTATGAGGACAGGCTGAATAAACTAGGCTTGTACTCGTTAGAGTTTAGAAGAATGACAGGAGATCTCATTGAGACGTATAAGATGATGAATGGGATGGATAGGATAGAGGTGGAGAGGCTCTTCCCGCTCAGAAAGGATAGTAGGACTAGGGGGCACAGCCTCAAGATAAAGGGGGGGCGGTTTAGAACGGAGTTGAGGAGGAACTTCTTCACTCAAAGGGTGGTGAATCTCTGGAATTCTCTGCCCGTTGAAGTGGTGGAGGCTGCCTCGCTAAATATTTTTAAGACGCGGGTTGATGGGTTTTTGATAAGAGAGGGGATTAAGGGTTATGGGGAGAGGGCGGGAATGTGGAACTGAGCCACGACAGATCAGCCATGATCTTATTGAATGGCGGGGCAGGCTCGAAGGGCTAGATGGCCTACTCCTGCTCCTATTTCTTATGTTCTTATGTTCTCTGTGTCTCTGAATCTCTGCGTCTCTGTGCCTGTCTCTCTGTCTCTGAGTCTGTGACTCTGAGTGTCTGAGTCTCGGTGTCTCCATGTCTCTGTGTCTCGTGTCTCGGTGTGTCTGACTCTGTGCGCCTGTGAGTCTCAGTTTCTCTGTGTCTCTGTTTCATCGGTCTATGAGACTCTGTGTCCCTGTGTCCATGTGTCTCTTCGTCTCTGATACTCTGTGTCTCTGCGTCTCTGAGGCTCTGTGTCTCTGAGTCTCTGAGTCTCGGTGTCTCGGTGTCTCTGAGGCTCTGTGTCTCTGAGTCTCTGTGTCTCTGAGACTCTGAACCTCGTTGTCTCTGAGTCTCTGTGTCTCTGTGTCTCTGAGTCTTGGTGTCTCTGTGTCTCTGAGACTCTGTGTCTCTGACTCTCTGTGTCTCTGAGTCTCTGACTCTCTATGTCTCTGTGTCTCGGTGTCTCTGACTCGCTGTGTCTTTGAGTCTCGGTGTCTCTGAGTCTCTGTGTCTCTGAGACTCTGAACCTCATTGTCTCTGAGTCTCTGTGTCTCTCTGTGTCTGAGTCTCGGTGTCTCTGAGTCTCTGTGTCTCTGTGTCTCTGAGTCTCTGTGTCTCAGTGTCTCTGAGTCTCGGTGTCTCGGAGTCTCTGTGTCTCTGAGTCTCTGTGTCTCTGAGTCTCTGAGTCTCAGTGTCCCTGAGTCTCGGTGTCTCGGAGTCTCGGTGTCTCTGAGTCTCTGTGTCTCTGAGTCTCGGAGTCTTGGTGTCTCTGAGTCTCTGTGTCTCTGTGTTCCGCAGTCTCTGTGTTCCTGCACCTCCTTGTCTCTGAAACTTTGTGTCTCCGAGTCTTGGTGTCTCTGTGTCCCTGTGTTTCTGTGTCTTTGAATCTCTGAGTCTCTGTGTCTCAGAGTCTCTGTGTCTCTGTGACTCTGTGTCTCTGTGTCTCTGAGTCTCAGGTCTCGGTGTCTCAGTTTCCCTCGGTCTCTGAGTCTCTGTGTCTCTGATTCCCGCAGTCTCTGTGTTCCTGTGCCTCCTTGTCTCAGAAACTTTGTGTCTCCGAGTCCCTGTGTCTCTGTGTCCCTGATTCTTTGAATCTCTGTGTCCCTGTGTCTCTGAGTCTCTGAGTCGCTGTGTTGCTGCGTCTCTCTGTCTCTGAGTCTCTGAGTCTCGGTGTCTCGGTGTCTTTGTGTCTCTGTGCCTCTGAGTGTCTGTGTCTCTGGGTCTCTGGGTCTGGGTCTTGTTGGTGTTTTTCAGTTTTGAGGTTATTGTTGGATTGTTGGGTTTTTTTTGCAGTTGTGGTTGTTGTTGAAATTGTTGCTGGTTTTCAAATCTGAGATTGTTGCTGAACTTGTTTTGTATTTAATTTTTTGGTTGGTGGAAATATTGGTGTTTATTTCTTTCTCAGGTTGCTGTTGGATTTGTTGGTGTTTTTCAATGCTGAAGTTGTTGTTGGATTGTTGCTGTTCTTTGCTGTTGAGGTTCTTGTTGAACTTGTTGGGTTTTTTGCAATTTTTAGGTTAGAATTTTTTTCATTCTCAGGTTGTTGTTGGATTTGTTGGTGTTTTTAATTTTGAGGTTGTTGTTTTCAATATTGAGGTTGGTGTTGGATTTTTTGGGTTTTTTCCAATACTGAGGTTGTTTTTGGATTTGTTGGTGTTGTTTGCAGTTGTGGTTGTTGTTGAAATTGTTGGAGTTTTTCAATTTTGAGGTTGTTGTTGAACTTGTTTTGTTTTTACTTTTTTGGTTGTTCGAAATATTGGTGTTTATTTCTTTCTCAGGTTGTTGTTGGATTTGTTGGTGGTTCAGTTTGGGTTGTTGTTGGATTTGTTGGTGTTTTTCAATGTTGAGATGGTTGAGATGGTTGACCAAACCACATTGCCTCGTACTGTCCCAAGATGTGTAGGTTAGGTTGATTGGCCATAACATGTTGCCCTGTAGTGTGTCAAGGTTGTACAAAATTATTGGTGTTTTTCAATGTTTAGTTTGTTGTTGGAAACAATGTTTTTTTTTCATTCTCAGGTTGTTGTTGGATTTGTTGGTGTTTTTTGCTGATGTAGTTGTTGAAATTGTAGATATTTCTCAATTTTGATGTTATTCTTTAATTCGTTGGTGTTTTTCAATTTTGAGGTTATTGTTGGATTTGTTGATGTTTTCAATGTTGAGGTTGTTGTTAGATTGGATTTGTTGGTGTTTGCCAATGTTGAGATTGTTGTTGCATTTGTTGGTGTTTTTCAATGTTGAGGTTGTTGTTGCATTTGTTGGTGTTTTTCACTGTTGAGGTTGTTGTTGCATTTGTTGGAGTTTTTCAATGTTGAGGTTGTTTTTGGATTTGTTGGAGTTTTTCAATGTTGAGGTTGTTTTTGGATTTGTTGGTGTTTTTCACTGTTGAGGTTGTTTTTGGATTTGTTGGAGTTTTTCACTGTTGAGGTTGTTGTTGGATTTGTTGGAGTTTTTCACTGTTGAGGTTGTTGTTGGATTTGTTGGAGTTTTTCACTGTTGAGGTTGTTTTTGGATTTGTTGGAGTTTTTCACTGTTGAGGTTGTTGTTGGATTTGTTGGAGTTTTTCAATGTTGAGGTTGTTGTTGGATTTGTTGGTGCTTTTCAATGTTGAGGTTGTTGTTGGATTTGTTGGTGCTTTTCAATGTTGAGGTTGTTTTTGGATTTGTTGGTGTTTTTCAATGTTGAGGCTGTTGTTGGATTTCAATGTTGAGGTTACAAAGAACAAAGAACATCACAGCCCAGGAAACAGGCCCTTCGGCCCAACGAGCCCCCGCCGCCATTTTAACATTATGACTGCCCTCCTCTACCCATGACCTTTGTCTACACCTATTGGGGAAGATTGAGGGGAGACTAATTCAGGGACAATTTGTTGCACCAATCAGCCTAAGAGCACATTTTTGGGATATGGGAGGAAACCGGAGCGCCCGGAGAAAACCCACACAACCTCAACATTAAAAAACACCAACAAATCCAACAACAACCTCAACAGTGAAAAACACTAACAAACCCAACAACAACCTCAACATTGAAAAACACCAACAAATCCAAAAACAACTACAAGATTGAAAAACACAAACAAATTCAACAACAACCATAACAGTGAAAAACATTAACAACTGCAACAATAATTTCTACATTGAAAACAAAGCAACAAATCCAACAACATCAACATTGAAAAACACCAACAAATCCAACAACAACCTCAACATTGAAAAACACCAACAACTCCAACAACAATTACAACATGGAAAAATACCAACAAACTCAACAGCGACATGGCAGCACAGTGGGTAGCACTGATTCTTCACAGCTCCAGTGACCCAGGTACGATTCCCAGCTCAGGTCACTGTCTGTGTGAAGTTTGCACATTCTCCTCGTGTCTGCGTGGGTTTCCTCCGGGTGCTGCGGTTTCCTCCCACAGTCCAAAGATGTGCGGGTTAGGTTGATTGGCCATGCCAAATTAACTTCAGCATCCCGAGATGGAGATGAGTGGAGAATTGGACATGTTAAAATCCCCTTAGTGTTCTAAGATATGTATGAGAGGTGGATTGGCCAGGCTAAATTGCCTCTTAGTTTCCCAAAATGTGGAGGTTTGGTGTATTGGCCCTTAGTGTCCCAAGATGTGTATGAGAGGTGGATTGGCCAGGCTAAGTTGCCTCTTAGTTTCCCAAAATGTGGAGGTTTGGTGTATTGGCCCTTAGTGTCCCAAGATGTGTATGAGAGGTGGATTGGCCAGGCTAAGTTGCCTCTTAGTTTCCCAAGATATTTACGAGCCCTGAATTGGCCATACAAAATATCCTCTTACAGTTCCAAGATGTGGATTGGCCGCGTTAAATTACCCCTTTTTGTTCGAAGATGTGTAGGTAAGGTGGATTCCCCCTAGTGTCCTAAGATGTCTTACTTAGGGGGATTGGTTGAGCTAATTCTCCCCTTAGTGTCCAAAGAAGTGTGCGAGTGGTAGATTGACTATGCTAAATTTGCTTCAGTGCCCCAAGATGTAGATGAGAGGAGAATTGGGCATGTTAAAATCCCCTGAGTGTCCCATGATGTGTAAGATAGGTGAATTGGCCAGGCTAAATTGTCTCTTAGTGTCCCAAAATGTGGAGGTTTGGTGGATTGGTCATGCTAAACTGCCCATTACTATCCCAAAATGCGTAAGTTAGGGGGATTGGCCATGCTAAGTTGCCCCTAAATATCCCAAGGTGTGTAGTGTAGGTGGAATGGCCATGTTAAATTGCCCTTTAGTGTCCCAAATGGGCATGTTATGTGGATTGGCCTTGCTAAAATCATCTCAGTGTGCCAAGATGCATACGAGAAGTGTGTAGGCCAGGCTAAATTGCCCGTTAGTGTCCCAAGATGTGTACAAGATGAGGATTGGCCGTGCTAAATTGCTCCTTTAGTGTTTGAAGATGTGGAGGTGAGGTGGATTGGCCATTAGTGCCCCAAGAAGTGTAAGAGATTTGCCATGCTAAATTCCCCTTAGTGTCCCAAGGCATAGATTGGCCATGCTAAATTCCATTAAATGTCCCAAGATGTGTGCGGGTGGTAGATTGACAATGCTAAATTTCCTCTCGCACCCCAAGATATGGATGAGAGGAGAATTGGACATGTTAAGATCCCCTTAGTGTCCCAGGATGTGTCATTAAGGTGGATTGACCATGCTAAATAAAACATTACTGTCCCAAGGTGTGTAGTTTAGGTGGATTGGCCACTCTAAATTGCCCCATAGTGTCCCAAGATATGTACATTAGGTGGATTGGCGATGAACAATTCATTTTAGCATGCCAAGATGTGTATGAGAGTTATGCAGGCAGGACACAATTTCCCCTAGATGGTCAGGTGTGAATAGAGATGGTCAGGTGTGAGTACAGATGGTAAGGTGTGAGTATAGTTGGTCAGGAGTGTATATGGACGGTCAGCTGTGAGTATAGATGGTCAGGGGTGAGTATCGATAATCAGGTGTGAATATAGATGGTCAGGTTTGAGTATAGATGGTCAGGTGTGAATATAGATGGTCAGGTGTGAGTATAGATGGTCAGGTGTGAATATAGATGGTCAGGTGTGAATATAGATGGTCAGGTGTGAGTATAGATGGTCAGGTGTATATATACATGGTCAAAGAACATAGAACATAGAACATTACAGCGCAGAACAGGCCCTTCGGCCCACGGTTTTGCACTGACCAGTGAAAAAGCAGTGACCCTATAACATTCACCAATCCGTTTCCATCCCTAAACCTATCCACGGATCTCTTAAACGCCCCCAAACTAGGCGCATTTACAACTGCAGCAGGCAGGGCATTCCAATCCCTCACCACCCTCTGGGTAAAGAACCTATCCCTGACATCCGTCCTATAACTACCCCCCACTTAATTCAAAGCTATGCCCCCTCGTGCTAGCTTTCTCCATCCAAGGAAAAAGGCTATAACAATCCACCCTATCAGGTGTGAATATAGATGGTCAGGTGTGAGTATAGATGGTCAGGTGTGAATATAGATGGTCAGGTGTGAGTATAGATGGTCAGGTGTGAGTACAGATGGTCAGAGGTGAACATAGATGGTCAGGGGTGAATATGGATGTTCAGGTGTGAATATAGATGGTCAGGTGTGAGTATAGATGTTCAGGGGTGAATATAGATGGTCAGGTGTGAATATAGATGGTCAGGTATGAATATAGATGGTCAGGTGTGTGCATAGATGGTCTGGTGTGAGTGTAGATGGTCATGGGTGAATATAGATGGTCAGGGGTGAATATGGATGTTCAGGTGTGAATATAGATGGTCAGGTGTGAGTATAGATGGTCAGGGGTGAATATAGATGGTCAGGTCTGAGTATAGATGGTCAGGCGTGAGTATAGATGGTCACATGGGAATATACATGGTCAGGTGTGAATATAGATGGTCAGGTGTGAATATAGATGGTCAGGCGTGAGTATTGATGGTCAGGTGTGAATATAGATGGTCAGGTGTGAATATAGATGTTCAGGTGTGAGTATAGATGGTCAGCTGTGAATATAGATGGTCAGGTGTGAAGAGAGATGGTCAGGTGTGAGTATAGATGGTCAGGGGTGAGTATAGATGGTCAGGTGTGAATATAGATGGTCAGGGGTGAATATAGATGGTCAGGTGTGAATATAGATGGTCAGGTGTGAATGCAGATGGTCAGGTGTGAGTATTGATGGACAGGAGTGAGTATAGATGGTCAGGTGTGAGTATGGATGGTCAGGTGTGAATATAGATGGTCAGGTGTGAGTATAGATGGTCAGGGGTGAGTATAGATGTTCAGGTGTGAATATAGATGGTCACGTGTGACTATAGATGGTCAGGGGTGAATATAGATGGTCAGGTGTGAGTATAGATGGTCAGGTGTGAGTATAGATGGTCAGGTGTGAATATAGATGGTCAGGTGTGAATGTAGATGGTCAGGTGTGAATATAGATGGTCAGGTGTGAGTATAGATGGTCAGGTGTATATATACATGGTCAAAGAACATAGAACATAGAACATTACATCGCAGAACAGGCCCTTCAGCCCACGGTTTTACACTGACCAGTGAAAAAGCAGTGACCCTATAACCTTCACCAATCCGTTTCCTTCCCTAAACCTATCCACGGATCTCTTAAATGCCCCCAAACTAGGTGCATTTACAACTGCAGCAGGCAGGGCATTCCAATCCCTCATCACCCTCTGGGTAAAGAACCTACCCCTGACATCCGTCCTATAACTACCCCCCCACCCCCTTAATTTAAAGCCATGCCCCCTCGTGCTAGCTTTCTCCACCCAAGGAAAAAGGCTATCACAATCCACCCTATCAGGTGTGAAAATAGATGGTCAGGTGTGAGTATAGATGGTCAGGTGTGAATATAGATGGTCAGGTGTGAGTATAGATGGTCAGAGGTGAACATAGATGGTCAGGGGTGAATATGGATGTTCAGGTGTGAATATAGATGGTCAGGTGTGAGTATAGATGGTTAGGTGTGAATAAAGATGGTCAGGTGTGAGTATAGATGGTCAGGGTTGAATATAGATGGTCAGGTGTGAATATAGATGGTCAGGTATGAATATAGATTGTCAGGTGTGAGTATAGGTGGTCTGGTGTGAGTGTAGATGGTCATGGGTGAATATAAATGGTCAGGGGTGAATATAGATGTTCAGGTGTGAGTATAGATGGTCAGCTGTGAATATAGATGGTCAGGTGTGAAGAGAGATGGTCAGGTGTGAGTATAGATGGTCAGGGGTGAGTATAGATGGTCAGGTGTGAATAAAGATGGTCAGGGGTGAATATAGATGGTCAGGTGTGAATATAGATGGTCAGGTGTGAGTATAGATGGTCAGGGGTGAGTATAGATGGTCAGGTGTGAATATAGATGGTCAGGTGTGAATGTAGATGGTCAGGTGTGAATATAGATGGTCAGGTGTGAGTATAGATGGTCAGGTGTGAATATCGATGGTCAGGTGTGAATGTAGATGGTCAGGTGTGCCTATAGATGGTCAGGGGTGAGTATAGATGGTCAGGTGTGAATATAGATGGTCAGGTGTGAGTATAGATGGTCAGGTGTGTGTATAGATGGTCAGGTGTGAATATAGATGGTCAGGGGTGAATATAGATGGTCAGGTCTGAGTATAGATGGTCAGGCGTGAGTATAGATGGTCACGTGGGAATATACATGGTCAGGTGTGAATATAGATGGTCAGGTGTGAATATAGATGGTCAGGTGTGAATGTAGATGGTCAGGTGTGAGTATTGATGGTCAGGTGTGAGCATAGATGGTCTGGTGTGAGTGTAGATGGTCATGGGTGAATATAGATGGTCAGGGGTGAATATGGATGTTCAGGTGTGAATATAGATGGTCAGGTGTGAGTATAGATGGTCAGGGGTGAATATAGATGGTCAGGTGTGAATATAGATGGTCAGGCGTGAGTATTGATGGTCAGATGTGAATATAGACGGTCAGCTGTGAATATAGATGGTCAGGTGTGAAGAGAGATGGTCAGGTGTGAGTATAGATGGTCAGGGGTGAGTATAGATGGTCAGGTGTGAATATAGATGGTCGGGGTGAATATAGATGGTCAGGGGTGAATATAGATGGTCAGGTGTGAGTATAGATGGTCAGGGGTGAGTATAGATGGTCAGGTGTGAATATAAATGGTCAGGTGTGAATATAGATGGTCAGGGGTGAATATAGATGGTCAGGTGTGAGTATAGCTGGTCAGGTGTGAATATAGATGGTCAGGTGTGAATATAGATGGTCAGGTGTGAATATAGATGGTCAGGGGTGAATATAGATGGTCAGTTGTGAATGTAGATGGTCAGGTGTGAGTATAGATGGTCTGGTGTGAATATAGATGGTCAGGTGTGAGTATAGATGGTCAGGTGTGAATATCGATGGTCAGGTGTGAATGTAGATGGTCAGGTGTGAGTATAGGTGGTCAGGGGTGAGTATAGATGGTCAGGTGTGAATATAGATGGTCAGGTGTGAGTATAGATGGTCAGGTGTGAGTATAGATGGTCAGGTGTGAATATAGATGGTCAGGTGTGAATATAGATATTCAGGTGTGAATATAGATGGTCAGGTGTGAATGCAGATGGTCAGGTGTGAGTATTGATGGACAGGAGTGAGTATAGATGGTCAGGTGTGAGTATGGATGGTCAGGTGTGAATATAGATGGTCAGGTGTGAGTATAGATGGTCAGGGGTGAGTATAGATGTTCAGGTGTGAATATAGATGGTCACGTGTGACTATAGATGGTCAGGGGTGAATATAGATGGTCAGGTGTGAGTATAGATTGTCAGGTGTGAGTATAGATGGTCAGGTGTGAATATAGATGGTCAGGTGTGAGTATAGATGGTCAGGTGTGAGTATAGATGGTCAGGTGTGAATATAGATGGTCAGGTGTGAATGTAGATGGTCAGGTGTGAATATAGATGGTCAGGTGTGAGTATAGATGGTCAGGTGTGAGTATAGATGGTCAGGTGTATATATACATGGTCAAAGAACATAGAACATTACATCGCAGAACAGGCCCTTCAGCCCATGGTTTTACACTGACCAGTGAAAAAGCAGTGACCCTATAACCTTCACCAATCCGTTTCCTTCCCTAAACCTATCCACGGATCTCTTAAATGCCCCCAAACTAGGCGCATTTACAACTGCAGCAGGCAGGGCATTCCAATCCCTCATCACCCTCTGGGTAAAGAACCTACCCCTGACATCCGTCCTATAACTAGCCCCCCCCCCTTAATTTAAAGCCATGCCCCCTCGTGCTAGCTTTCTCCACCCAAGGAAAAAGGCTATCACAATCCACCCTATCAGGTGTGAAAATAAATGGTCAGGTGTGAGTATAGATGGTCAGGTGTGAATATAGATGGTCAGGTGTGAGTATAGATGGTCAGAGGTGAACATAGATGGTCAGGGGTGAATATGGATGTTCAGGTGTGAATATAGATGGTCAGGTGTGAGTATAGATGGTTAGGTGTGAATAAAGATGGTCAGGTGTGAGTATAGATGGTCAGGGTTGAATATAGATGGTCAGGTGTGAATATAGATGGTCAGGTATGAATATAGATTGTCAGGTGTGAGTATAGGTGTTCTGGTGTGAGTGTAGATGGTCATGGGTGAATATAGATGGTCAGGGGTGAATATGGATGTTCAGGTGTGAATATAGATGGTCAGGTGTGAGTATTGATGGTCAGGTGTGAATATAGATGGTCAGCTGTGAATATAGATGGTCAGGTGTGAATATAGATGGTCAGGTGTGAGTATAGATGGTCAGGTGTGAATATAGATGGTCAGGTGTGACTATAGATGGTCAGGGGTGAATATAGATGGTCAGGTGTGAATATAGATGGTCAGGTGTGAGTATAGATGGTCAGGTGTGAATATAGATGGTCAGGTGTGAATATAGATGGTCAGGGGTGAGTATAGATGTTCAGGTGTGAATATAGATGGTCCGGTGTGAATATAGATGGTCAAGTGTGAATACAGATGGTCAGGTGTGACTATAGATGGTCAGGGGTGAATATAGATGGTCAGGTGTGAGTATGGATGGTCAGGTGTGAGTATAGATGGTCAGGTGTTAATATAGATGGTCAGGTGTGAGTATTGATGGTCAGGTGTGAATATAGATGGTCAGGTTTGAATACAGATGGTCAGGTGTGACGATAGATGGTCAGGGGTGAATATAGATGGTCAGGTGTGAGTATAGATGGTCAGGTGTGAGTATAGATGGCCAGGGGTGAATATAGATGGTCATGTTTGAATATAGATGGTCAGGTGTGAGTATAGATGGTCAGGTGTGAGTATAGATGGTCGGGTGTGAATATAGATGGTCAGGTGAGAATATAGATGGTCAGGTGTGAATATAGATGGTCAGGTGATAGTATAGATGGTCAGGTGTGAATATAGATGGTCAGGTGTGAGTATAGATGGTCCGGTGTGAATATAGATGGTCAGGTGTGAATATAGATGGTCAGGTGTGAGTATAGATGGTCGGGTGTGAATATAGATGGTCAGGTGTGAGTATAGATGATCAGGTGTGAATATAGATGGTCAGGTGTGAGTATAGATGGTCCGGTGTGAATATAGATGGTCAGGTGTGAATATAGATGGTCAGGTGTGAGTATAGATGGTCAGGTGTGAGTATAGATGGTCGGGTGTGAATATAGATGGTCAGGTGTGAGTATAGATGGTCAGGTGTGAATATAGATGGTCAGGTGTGAATATAGATGGTCAGGTGTGAGTATAGATGGTCCGGTGTGAATATAGATGGTCAGGTGTGAATATAGATGGTCAGGTGTGAGTAGAGATGGTCAGGTGTGAGTATAGATGGTCGGGTGTGAATATAGATGGTCAGGTGTGAATGTAGATGGTCAGGTGTGAAGAGAGTTGGTCAGGTGTGAGTATAGATGGTCAGGTATGAATATAGATGGTCAGGTGTGAATATACATGGTCAGGTATGAATATAGATGGTCAGGTGTGAGGATAGATGGTCTGGTGTGAGTGTAGATGTTCATGGGTGAATATAGATGGTCAGGGGTGAATATGGATGTTCAGGTGTGAATATAGATGGTCAGATGTGAGTATAGATGGTCAGGGGTGAATATAGATGGTCAAGTCTGAGTATAGATGGTCAGGCGTGAGTATAGATGGTCACGTGGGAATATACATGGTCAGGTGTGAATATAGATGGTCAGGTGTGAATATAGATGTTCAGGAGTGAATATAGATGGTCAGGTGTGATTATAGATGGTCAGGTGTGAATATAGATGGTCAGGTGTGAATATAGATGGTCAGTTGTGAGTATTGATGGTCAGGTGTGAGTATAGATGGTCCGGAGTGAGTATAGATGGTCAGGTGTGAGTGTAGATGGTCAGGTGTGAATATAGATGGTCAGGTGTGAGTATAGATGGTCAGGTTTGAGTATAGATGGTCAGGTGTGAATATAGATGGTCAGGAATGAATACAGATGGTCGGGTGTGAGTATCGATGGTCAGGTGTGAATGTAGATGGTCAGGTGTGAGTATAGATGGTCAGGTGTGAATATAGATGGTCAGGAGTGAGTATAGATGGTCAGGTGTGAATATAGATGGCCAGGTGTGAATATATATGGTCAGGTGTGTATATCGATGGTCAGGGGTGAATATAGATGGTCAGGTGTGAATATAGATGGTCAGGTGTGAGTACAGATGGTCAGGTGTGAGTATAGATGGTCAGGGGTGAATATAGATGGTCAGGTGTGAGTATAGATTGTCAGGTATGAATATAGATGGTCAGGTGTGAATATAGATGGTCAGGTGTGATTATAGATTGTCAGATGTGAATATAGATGGTCAGGTGCGAGTATAGATGGTCAGTTGTGAAGAGAGATGGTCCGGTGTGAGTATAGATGGTCAGGTGTGAATATAGATGGTCAGGAGTGAATATAGATGGTCAGGTGTGAATATAGATGGTCAGGTGTGAATACAGATGGTCAGGTGTGACTATAGATGGTCAGGGGTGAATATACATGGTCAGGTGTGAATACAGATGGTCAGGTGTGAATATAGATGGTCAGGTGTGAATATAGATGGTCAGGTGTGAGTATAGATGGTCAGGTGTGACTATAGATGGTCAGGGGTGAATATAGATGGTCAGGTGTGAGTATAGATCGTCAGTTGTGAAGAGACATGGTCCGGTGTGAGTATAGATGGTCAGGTGTGAGTATAGATGGTCAGGTGTGAGTATAGATGGTCAGGTGTGACTATAGATGGTCAGGGGTGAATATAGATGGTCAGGTGTGAGTATAGACCGTCAGTTGTGAAGAGACATGGTCCGGTGTGAGTATAGATGGTCAGCTGTGAATATAGATGGTCAGGTGTGAAGAGAGATGGTCAGGTGTGAGTATAGATGGTCAGGGGTGAGTATAGATGGTCAGGTGTGAATATAGATGGTCAGGGGTGAATATAGATGGTCAGGTGTGAATATAGATGGTCAGGTGTGAGTATAGATGGTCAGGGGTGAGTATAGATGGTCAGGTGTGAATATAGATGGTCAGGTGTGAATGTAGATGGTCAGGTGTGAATATAGATGGTCAGGTGTGAGTATAGATGGTCAGGTGTGAATATCGATGGTCAGGTGTGAATGTAGATGGTCAGGTGTGAGTATAGATGGTCAGGGGTGAGTATAGATGGTCAGGTGTGAATATAGATGGTCAGGTGTGAGTATAGATGGTCAGGTGTGTGTATAGATGGTCAGGTGTGAATATAGATGGTCAGGGGTGAATATAGATGGTCAGGTCTGAGTATAGATGGTCAGGCGTGAGTATAGATGGTCACGTGGGAATATACATGGTCAGGTGTGAATATAGATGGTCAGGTGTGAATGTAGATGGTCAGGTGTGAGTATTGATGGTCAGGTGTGAGCATAGATGGTCTGGTGTGAGTGTAGATGGTCATGGGTGAATATAGATGGTCAGGGGTGAATATGGATGTTCAGGTGTGAATATAGATGGTCAGGTGTGAGTATAGATGGTCAGGGGTGAATATAGATGGTCAGGTCTGAGTATAGATGGTCAGGCGTGAGTATAGATGGTCACGTGGGAATATACATGGTCAGGTGTGAATATAGATGGTCAGGTGTGAATATAGATGTTCAGGTGTGAGTATAGATGGTCAGGTGCGAATATAGATGGTCAGGTGTGAGTATAGATGGTCAGGCCTGAGTATTGATGGTCAGATGTGAATATAGACGGTCAGCTGTGAATATAGATGGTCAGGTGTGAAGAGAGATGGTCAGGTGTGAGTGTAGATGGTCAGGGGTGAGTATAGATGGTCAGGTGTGAATATAGATGGTCGGGGTGAATATAGATGGTCAGGGGTGAATATAGATGGTCAGGGGTGAGTATAGATGGTCAGGTGTGAATATAAATGGTCAGGTGTGAATATAGATGGTCAGGTGTGAATATAGATGGTCAGGGGTGAATATAGATGGTCAGGGGTGAATATAGATGGTCAGGTGTGAGTATAGATGGTCAGGTGTGAATATAGATGGTCAGGTGTGAATATAGATGGTCAGGTGTGAATATAGATGGTCAGGGGTGAATATAGATGGTCAGTTGTGAATGTAGATGGTCAGGTCTGAGTATAGATGGTCAGGTGTGAATATAGATGGTCAGGTGTGAGTATAGATGGTCAGGTGTGAATATCGATGGTCAGGTGTGAATGTAGATGGTCAGGTGTGAGTATAGATGGTCAGGGGTGAGTATAGATGGTCAGGTGTGAATATAGATGGTCAGGTGTGAGTATAGATGGTCAGGTGTGAGTATAGATGGTCAGGTGTGAATATAGATGGTCAGGGGTGAATATAGATGGTCAGGTCTGAGTATAGATGGTCAGGCGTGAGTATAGGTGGTCACGTGGGAATATACATGGTCAGGTGTGAATATAGATGGTCAGGTGTGAATATAGATATTCAGGTGTGAATATAGATGGTCAGGTGTGAATGCAGATGGTCAGGTGTGAGTATTGATGGACAGGAGTGTGTATAGATGGTCAGGTGTGAGTATGGATGGTCAGGTGTGAATATAGATGGTCAGGTGTGAGTATAGATGGTCAGGGGTGAGTATAGATGTTCAGGTGTGAATATAGATGGTCACGTGTGACTATAGATGGTCAGGGGTGAATATAGATGGTCAGGTGTGAGTATAGATGGTCAGGTGTGAGTATAGATGGTCAGGTGTGAATATAGATGGTCAGGTGTGAATGTAGATGGTCAGGTGTGAATATAGATGGTCAGGTGTGAGTATAGATGGTCAGGTGTGAGTATAGATGGTCAGGTGTGAGTATAGATGGTCAGGTGTATATATACATGGTCAAAGAACATAGAACATAGAACATTACATCGCAGAACAGGCCCTTCAGCCCACGGATTTACACTGACCAGTGAAAAAGCAGTGACCCTATAACCTTCACCAATCCGTTTCCTTCCCTAAACCTATCCACGGATCTCTTAAATGCCCCCAAACTCGGCGCATTTACAACTGCAGCAGGCAGGGCATTCCAATCCCTCATCACCCTCTGGGTAAAGAACCTACCCCTGACATCCGTCCTATAACTACCCCCCCCCCTTAATTTAAAGCCATGCCCCCTCGTGCTAGCTTTCTCCACCCAAGGAAAAAGGCTATCACAAACCACCCTATCAAGTGTGAAAATAGATGGTCAGGTGTGAGTATAGATGGTCAGGTGTGAATATAGATGGTCAGGTGTGAGTATAGATGGTCAGAGGTGAACATAGATGGTCAGGGGTGAATATGGATGTTCAGGTGTGAATATAGATGGTCAGGTGTGAGTATAGATGGTTAGGTGTGAATAAAGATGGTCAGGTGTGAGTATAGATGGTCAGGGTTGAATATAGATGGTCAGGTGTGAATATAGATGGTCAGGTATGAATATAGATTGTCAGGTGTGAGTATAGGTGGTCTGGTGTGAGTGTAGATGGTCATGGGTGAATATAGATGGTCAGGGGTGAATATAGATGTTCAGGTGTGAATATAGATGGTCAGCTGTGAATATAGATGGTCAGGTGTGAAGAGAGATGGTCAGGTGTGAGTATCGATGGTCAGGGGTGAGTATAGATGGTCAGGTGTGAATAAAGATGGTCAGGGGTGAATATAGATGGTCAGGTGTGAATATAGATGGTCAGGTGTGAGTATAGATGGTCAGGGGTGAGTATAGATGGTCAGGTGTGAATATAGATGGTCAGGTGTGAATGTAGATGGTCAGGTGTGAATATAGATGGTCAGGTGTGAGTATAGATGGTCAGGTGTGAATATCGATGGTCAGGTGTGAATGTAGATGGTCAGGTGTGAGTATAGATGGTCAGGGGTGAGTATAGATGGTCAGGTGTGAATATAGATGGTCAGGTGTGAGTATAGATGGTCAGGTGTGTGTATAGATGGTCAGGTGTGAATATAGATGGTCAGGGGTGAATATAGATGGTCAGGTCTGAGTATAGATGGTCAGGCGTGAGTATAGATGGTCACGTGGGAATATACATGGTCAGGTGTGAATATAGATGGTCAGGGGTGAATATGGATGTTCAGGTGTGAATATAGATGGTCAGGTGTGAATATAGATGGTCAGGCGTGAGTATTGATGGTCAGATGTGAATATAGACGGTCAGCTGTGAATATAGATGGTCAGGTGTGAAGAGAGATGGTCAGGTGTGAGTATAGATGGTCAGGGGTGAGTATAGATGGTCAGGTGTGAATATAGATGGTCGGGGTGAATATAGATGGTCAGGGGTGAATATAGATGGTCAGGTGTGAGTATAGATGGTCAGGGGTGAGTATAGATGGTCAGGTGTGAATATAAATGGTCAGGTGTGAATATAGATGGTCAGGTGTGAATATAGATGGTCAGGTGTGAATATAGATGGTCAGGGGTGAATATAGATGGTCAGGGGTGAATATAGATGGTCAGGTGTGAGTATAGCTGGTCAGGTGTGAATATAGATGGTCAGGTGTGAATATAGATGGTCAGGGGTGAATATAGATGGTCAGTTGTGAATGTAGATGGTCAGGTGTGAGTATAGATGGTCTGGTGTGAATATAGATGGTCAGGTGTGAGTATAGATGGTCAGGTGTGAATATCGATGGTCAGGTGTGAATGTAGATGGTCAGGTGTGAGTATAGGTGGTCAGGGGTGAGTATAGATGGTCAGGTGTGAATATAGATGGTCAGGTGTGAGTATAGATGGTCAGGTGTGAGTATAGATGGTCAGGTGTGAATATAGATGGTCAGGTGTGAATATAGATATTCAGGTGTGAATATAGATGGTCAGGTGTGAATGCAGATGGTCAGGTGTGAGTATTGATGGACAGGAGTGAGTATAGATGGTCAGGTGTGAGTATGGATGGTCAGGTGTGAATATAGATGGTCAGGTGTGAGTATAGATGGTCAGGGGTGAGTATATATGTTCAGGTGTGAATATAGATGGTCACGTGTGACTATAGATGGTCAGGGGTGAATATAGATGGTCAGGTGTGAGTATAGATGGTCAGGTGTGAGTATAGATGGTCAGGTGTGAATATAGATGGTCAGGTGTGAGTATAGATGGTCAGGTGTGAGTATAGATGGTCAGGTGTGAATATAGATGGTCAGGTGTGAATGTAGATGGTCAGGTGTGAATATAGATGGTCAGGTGTGAGTATAGATGGTGAGGTGTGAGTATAGATGGTCAGGTGTATATATACATGGTCAAAGAACATAGAACATTACATCGCAGAACAGGCCCTTCAGCCCATGGTTTTACACTGACCAGTGAAAAAGCAGTGACCCTATAACCTTCACCAATCCGTTTCCTTCCCTAAACCTATCCACGGATCTCTTAAATGCCCCCAAACTAGGCGCATTTACAACTGCAGCAGGCAAGGCATTCCAATCCCTCATCACCCTCTGGGTAAAGAACCTACCCCTGACATCCGTCCTATAACTAGCCCCCCCACCTTAATTTAAAGCCATGCCCCCTCGTGCTAGCTTTCTCCACCCAAGGAAAAAGGCTATCACAATCCACCCTATCAGGTGTGAAAATAAATGGTCAGGTGTGAGTATAGATGGTCAGGTGTGAATATAGATGGTCAGGTGTGAGTATAGATGGTCAGAGGTGAACATAGATGGTCAGGGGTGAATATGGATGTTCAGGTGTGAATATAGATGGTCAGGTGTGAGTATAGATGGTTAGGTGTGAATAAAGATGGTCAGGTGTGAGTATAGATGGTCAGGGTTGAATATAGATGGTCAGGTGTGAATATAGATGGTCAGGTATGAATATAGATTGTCAGGTGTGAGTATAGGTGTTCTGGTGTGAGTGTAGATGGTCATGGGTGAATATAGATGGTCAGGGGTGAATATGGATGTTCAGGTGTGAATATAGATGGTCAGGTGTGAGTATTGATGGTCAGGTGTGAATATAGATGGTCAGCTGTGAATATAGATGGTCAGGTGTGAATATAGATGGTCAGGTGTGAGTATAGATGGTCAGGGGTGAGTATAGATGGTCAGGTGTGAATATAGATGGTCAGGTGTGACTATAGATGGTCAGGGGTGAATATAGATGGTCAGGTGTGAATATAGATGGTCAGGTGTGAGTATAGATGGTCAGGTGTGAATATAGATGGTCAGGTGTGAATATAGATGGTCAGGGGTGAGTATAGATGTTCAGGTGTGAATATAGATGGTCCGGTGTGAATATAGATGGTCAAGTGTGAATACAGATGGTCAGGTGTGACTATAGATGGTCAGGGGTGAATATAGATGGTCAGGTGTGAGTATGGATGGTCAGGTGTGTGTATAGATGGTCAGGTGTTAATATAGATGGTCAGGTGTGAGTATTGATGGTCAGGTGTGAATATAGATGGTCAGGTTTGAATACAGATGGTCAGGTGTGACGATAGATGGTCAGGGGTGAATATAGATGGTCAGGTGTGAGTATAGATGGTCAGGTGTGAGTATAGATGGCCAGGGGTGAATATAGATGGTCATGTTTGAATATAGATGGTCAGGTGTGAGTATAGATGGTCAGGTGTGAGTATAGATGGTCGGGTGTGAATATAGATGGTCAGGTGAGAATATAGATGGTCAGGTGTGAATATAGATGGTCAGGTGATAGTATAGATGGTCAGGTGTGAATATAGATGGTCAGGTGTGAGTATAGATGGTCCGGTGTGAATATAGATGGTCAGGTGTGAGTATAGATGGTCGGGTGTGAATATAGATGGTCAGGTGTGAGTATAGATGATCAGGTGTGAATATAGATGGTCAGGTGTGAGTATAGATGGTCCGGTGTGAATATAGATGGTCAGGTGTGAATATAGATGGTCAGGTGTGAGTATAGATGGTCAGGTGTGAGTATAGATGGTCGGGTGTGAATATAGATGGTCAGGTGTGAGTATAGATGGTCAGGTGTGAATATAGATGGTCAGGTGTGAATATAGATGGTCAGGTGTGAGTATAGATGGTCCGGTGTGAATATAGATGGTCAGGTGTGAATATAGATGGTCAGGTGTGAGTAGAGATGGTCAGGTGTGAGTATAGATGGTCGGGTGTGAATATAGATGGTCAGGTGTGAATGTAGATGGTCAGGTGTGAAGAGAGTTGGTCAGGTGTGAGTATAGATGGTCAGGTATGAATATAGATGGTCAGGTGTGAATATACATGGTCAGGTATGAATATAGATGGTCAGGTGTGAGGATAGATGGTCTGGTGTGAGTGTAGATGTTCATGGGTGAATCTGGATGGTCAGGGGTGAATATGGATGTTCAGGTGTGAATATAGATGGTCAGATGTGAGTATAGATGGTCAGGGGTGAATATAGATGGTCAAGTCTGAGTATAGATGGTCAGGCGTGAGTATAGATGGTCACGTGGGAATATACATGGTCAGGTGTGAATATAGATGGTCAGGTGTGAATATAGATGTTCAGGAGTGAATATAGATGGTCAGGTGTGAGTATAGATGGTCAGGTGTGAATATAGATGGTCAGCTGTGAATATAGATGGTCAGGTGTGAATATAGATGGTCAGTTGTGAGTATTGATGGTCAGGTGTGAGTATAGATGGTCCGGAGTGAGTATAGATGGTCAGGTGTGAGTGTAGATGGTCAGGTGTGAATATAGATGGTCAGGTGTGAGTATAGATGGTCAGGTTTGAGTATAGATGGTCAGGTGTGAATATAGATGGTCAGGAATGAATACAGATGGTCGGGTGTGAGTATCGATGGTCAGGTGTGAATGTAGATGGTCAGGTGTGAGTATAGATGGTCAGGTGTGAATATAGATGGTCAGGAGTGAGTATAGATGGTCAGGTGTGAATATAGATGGCCAGGTGTGAATATATATGGTCAGGTGTGTATATCGATGGTCAGGGGTGAATATAGATGGTCAGGTGTGAATATAGATGGTCAGGTGTGAGTATAGATGGTCAGGTGTGACTATAGATGGTCAGGGGTGAATATAGATGGTCAGGTGTGAGTATAGACCGTCAGTTGTGAAGAGACATGGTCCGGTGTGAGTATAGATGGTCAGCTGTGAATATAGATGGTCAGGTGTGAAGAGAGATGGTCAGGTGTGAGTATAGATGGTCAGGGGTGAGTATAGATGGTCAGGTGTGAATATAGATGGTCAGGGGTGAATATAGATGGTCAGGTGTGAATATAGATGGTCAGGTGTGAGTATAGATGGTCAGGGGTGAGTATAGATGGTCAGGTGTGAATATAGATGGTCAGGTGTGAATGTAGATGGTCAGGTGTGAATATAGATGGTCAGGTGTGAGTATAGATGGTCAGGTGTGAATATCGATGGTCAGGTGTGAATGTAGATGGTCAGGTGTGAGTATAGATGGTCAGGGGTGAGTATAGATGGTCAGGTGTGAATATAGATGGTCAGGTGTGAGTATAGATGGTCAGGTGTGTGTATAGATGGTCAGGTGTGAATATAGATGGTCAGGGGTGAATATAGATGGTCAGGTCTGAGTATAGATGGTCAGGCGTGAGTATAGATGGTCACGTGGGAATATACATGGTCAGGTGTGAATATAGATGGTCAGGTGTGAATATAGATGGTCAGGTGTGAATGTAGATGGTCAGGTGTGAGTATTGATGGTCAGGTGTGAGCATAGATGGTCTGGTGTGAGTGTAGATGGTCATGGGTGAATATAGATGGTCAGGGGTGAATATGGATGTTCAGGTGTGAATATAGATGGTCAGGTGTGAGTATAGATGGTCAGGGTTGAATATAGATGGTCAGGTCTGAGTATAGATGGTCAGGCGTGAGTATAGATGGTCACGTGGGAATATACATGGTCAGGTGTGAATATAGATGGTCAGGTGTGAATATAGATGTTCAGGTGTGAGTATAGATGGTCAGGTGCGAATATAGATGGTCAGGTGTGAATATAGATGGTCAGGCCTGAGTATTGATGGTCAGATGTGAATATAGACGGTCAGCTGTGAATATAGATGGTCAGGTGTGAAGAGAGATGGTCAGGTGTGAGTGTAGATGGTCAGGGGTGAGTATAGATGGTCAGGTGTGAATATAGATGGTCGGGGTGAATATAGATGGTCAGGGGTGAATATAGATGGTCAGGGGTGAGTATAGATGGTCAGGTGTGAATATAAATGGTCAGGTGTGAATATAGATGGTCAGGTGTGAATATAGATGGTCAGGGGTGAATATAGATGGTCAGGGGTGAATATAGATGGTCAGGTGTGAGTATAGATGGTCAGGTGTGAATATAGATGGTCAGGTGTGAATATAGATGGTCAGGTGTGAATATAGATGGTCAGGGGTGAATATAGATGGTCAGTTGTGAATGTAGATGGTCAGGTCTGAGTATAGATGGTCAGGTGTAAATATAGATGGTCAGGTGTGAGTATAGATGGTCAGGTGTGAATATCGATGGTCAGGTGTGAATGTAGATGGTCAGGTGTGAGTATAGATGGTCAGGGGTGAGTATAGATGGTCAGGTGTGAATATAGATGGTCAGGTGTGAGTATAGATGGTCAGGTGTGAGTATAGATGGTCAGGTGTGAATATAGATGGTCAGGGGTGAATATAGATGGTCAGGTCTGAGTATAGATGGTCAGGCGTGAGTATAGGTGGTCACGTGGGAATATACATGGTCAGGTGTGAATATAGATGGTCAGGTGTGAATATAGATATTCAGGTGTGAATATAGATGGTCAGGTGTGAATGCAGATGGTCAGGTGTGAGTATTGATGGACAGGAGTGTGTATAGATGGTCAGGTGTGAGTATGGATGGTCAGGTGTGAATATAGATGGTCAGGTGTGAGTATAGATGGTCAGGGGTGAGTATAGATGTTCAGGTGTGAATATAGATGGTCACGTGTGACTATAGATGGTCAGGGGTGAATATAGATGGTCAGGTGTGAGTATAGATGGTCAGGTGTGAGTATAGATGGTCAGGTGTGAATATAGATGGTCAGGTGTGAATGTAGATGGTCAGGTGTGAATATAGATGGTCAGGTGTGAGTATAGATGGTCAGGTGTGAGTATAGATGGTCAGGTGTGAGTATAGATGGTCAGGTGTATATATACATGGTCAAAGAACATAGAACATAGAACATTACATCGCAGAACAGGCCCTTCAGCCCACGGATTTACACTGACCAGTGAAAAAGCAGTGACCCTATAACCTTCACCAATCCGTTTCCTTCCCTAAACCTATCCACGGATCTCTTAAATGCCCCCAAACTCGGCGCATTTACAACTGCAGCAGGCAGGGCATTCCAATCCCTCATCACCCTCTGGGTAAAGAACCTACCCCTGACATCCGTCCTATAACTACCCCCCCCCCTTAATTTAAAGCCATGCCCCCTCGTGCTAGCTTTCTCCACCCAAGGAAAAAGGCTATCACAAACCACCCTATCAGGTGTGAAAATAGATGGTCAGGTGTGAGTATAGATGGTCAGGTGTGAATATAGATGGTCAGGTGTGAGTATAGATGGTCAGAGGTGAACATAGATGGTCAGGGGTGAATATGGATGTTCAGGTGTGAATATAGATGGTCAGGTGTGAGTATAGATGGTTAGGTGTGAATAAAGATGGTCAGGTGTGAGTATAGATGGTCAGGGTTGAATATAGATGGTCAGGTGTGAATATAGATGGTCAGGTATGAATATAGATTGTCAGGTGTGAGTATAGGTGGTCTGGTGTGAGTGTAGATGGTCATGGGTGAATATAGATGGTCAGGGGTGAATATAGATGTTCAGGTGTGAATATAGATGGTCAGCTGTGAATATAGATGGTCAGGTGTGAAGAGAGATGATCAGGTGTGAGTATAGATGGTCAGGGGTGAGTATAGATGGTCAGGTGTGAATAAAGATGGTCAGGGATGAATATAGATGGTCAGGTGTGAATATAGATGGTCAGGTGTGAGTATAGATGGTCAGGGGTGAGTATAGATGGTCAGGTGTGAATATAGATGGTCAGGTGTGAATGTAGATGGTCAGGTGTGAATATAGATGGTCAGGTGTGAGTATAGATGGTCAGGTGTGAATATCGATGGTCAGGTGTGAATGTAGATGGTCAGGTGTGAGTATAGATGGTCAGGGGTGAGTATAGATGGTCAGGTGTGAATATAGATGGTCAGGTGTGAGTATAGATGGTCAGGTGTGTGTATAGATGGTCAGGTGTGAATATAGATGGTCAGGGGTGAATATAGATGGTCAGGTCTGAGTATAGATGGTCAGGCGTGAGTATAGATGGTCACGTGGGAATATACATGGTCAGGTGTGAATATAGATGGTCAGGGGTGAATATGGATGTTCAGGTGTGAATATAGATGGTCAGGTGTGAATATAGATGGTCAGGCGTGAGTATTGATGGTCAGATGTGAATATAGACGGTCAGCTGTGAATATAGATGGTCAGGTGTGAAGAGAGATGGTCAGGTGTGAGTATAGATGGTCAGGGGTGAGTATAGATGATCAGGTGTGAATATAGATGGTCGGGGTGAATATAGATGGTCAGGGGTGAATATAGATGGTCAGGTGTGAGTATAGATGGTCAGGGGTGAGTATAGATGGTCAGGTGTGAATATAAATGGTCAGGTGTGAATATAGATGGTCAGGTGTGAATATAGATGGTCAGGTGTGAATATAGATGGTCAGGGGCGAATATAGATGGTCAGGGGTGAATATAGATGGTCAGGTGTGAGTATAGCTGGTCAGGTGTGAATATAGATGGTCAGGTGTGAATATAGATGGTCAGGTGTGAACATAGATGGTCAGGGGTGAATATAGATGGTCAGTTGTGAATGTAGATGGTCAGGTGTGAGTATAGATGGTCTGGTGTGAATATAGATGGTCAGGTGTGAGTATAGATGGTCAGGTGTGAATATCGATGGTCAGGTGTGAATGTAGATGGTCAGGTGTGAGTATAGGTGGTCAGGGGTGAGTATAGATGGTCAGGTGTGAATATAGATGGTCAGGTGTGAGTATAGATGGTCAGGTGTGAGTATAGATGGTCAGGTGTGAATATAGATGGTCAGGTGTGAATATAGATATTCAGGTGTGAATATAGATGGTCAGGTGTGAATGCAGATGGTCAGGTGTGAGTATTGATGGACAGGAGTGAGTATAGATGGTCAGGTGTGAGTATGGATGGTCAGGTGTGAATATAGATGGTCAGGTGTGAGTATAGATGGTCAGGGGTGAGTATAGATGTTCAGGTGTGAATATAGATGGTCACGTGTGACTATAGATGGTCAGGGGTGAATATAGATGGTCAGGTGTGAGTATAGATGGTCAGGTGTGAGTATAGATGGTCAGGTGTGAATATAGATGGTCAGGTGTGAGTATAGATGGTCAGGTGTGAGTATAGATGGTCAGGTGTGAATATATATGGTCAGGTGTGAATGTAGATGGTCAGGTGTGAATATAGATGGTCAGGTGTGAGTATAGATGGTCAGGTGTGAGTATAGATGGTCAGGTGTATATATACATGGTCAAAGAACATAGAACATTACATCGCAGAACAGGCCCTTCAGCCCATGGTTTTACACTGACCAGTGAAAAAGCAGTGACCCTATAACCTTCACCAATCCGTTTCCTTCCCTAAACCTATCCACGGATCTCTTAAATGCCCCCAAACTAGGCGCATTTACAACTGCAGCAGGCAGGGCATTCCAATCCCTCATCACCCTCTGGGTAAAGAACCTACCCCTGACATCCGTCCTATAACTAGCCCCCCCCCCTTAATTTAAAGCCATGCCCCCTCGTGCTAGCTTTCTCCACCCAAGGAAAAAGGCTATCACAATCCACCCTATCAGGTGTGAAAATAAATGGTCAGGTGTGAGTATAGATGGTGAGGTGTGAATATAGATGGTCAGGTGTGAGTATAGATGGTCAGAGGTGAACATAGATGGTCAGGGGTGAATATGGATGTTCAGGTGTGAATATAGATGGTCAGGTGTGAGTATAGATGGTTAGGTGTGAATAAAGATGGTCAGGTGTGAGTATAGATGGTCAGGGTTGAATATAGATGGTCAGGTGTGAATATAGATGGTCAGGTATGAATATAGATTGTCAGGTGTGAGTATAGGTGTTCTGGTGTGAGTGTAGATGGTCATGGGTGAATATAGATGGTCAGGGGTGAATATGGATGTTCAGGTGTGAATATAGATGGTCAGGTGTGAGTATTGATGGTCAGGTGTGAATATAGATGGTCAGCTGTGAATATAGATGGTCAGGTGTGAATATAGATGGTCAGGTGTGAGTATAGATGGTCAGGGGTGAGTATAGATGGTCAGGTGTGAATATAGATGGTCAGGTGTGACTATAGATGGTCAGGGGTGAATATAGATGGTCAGGTGTGAATATAGATGGTCAGGTGTGAGTATAGATGGTCAGGTGTGAATATAGATGGTCAGGTGTGAATATAGATGGTCAGGGGTGAGTATAGATGTTCAGGTGTGAATATAGATGGTCCGGTGTGAATATAGATGGTCAAGTGTGAATACAGATGGTCAGGTGTGACTATAGATGGTCAGGGGTGAATATAGATGGTCAGGTGTGAGTATGGATGGTCAGGTGTGTGTATAGATGGTCAGGTGTTAATATAGATGGTCAGGTGTGAGTATTGATGGTCAGGTGTGAATATAGATGGTCAGGTTTGAATACAGATGGTCAGGTGTGACGATAGATGGTCAGGGGTGAATATAGATGGTCAGGTGTGAGTATAGATGGTCAGGTGTGAGTATAGATGGCCAGGGGTGAATATAGATGGTCATGTTTGAATATAGATGGTCAGGTGTGAGTATAGATGGTCAGGTGTGAGTATAGATGGTCGGGTGTGAATATAGATGGTCAGGTGAGAATATAGATGGTCAGGTGTGAATATAGATGGTCAGGTGATAGTATAGATGGTCAGGTGTGAATATAGATGGTCAGGTGTGAGTATAGATGGTCCGGTGTGAATATAGATGGTCAGGTGTGAGTATAGATGGTCGGGTGCGAATATAGATGGTCAGGTGTGAGTATAGATGATCAGGTGTGAATATAGATGGTCAGGTGTGAGTATAGATGGTCCGGTGTGAATATAGATGGTCAGGAATGAATACAGATGGTCGGGTGTGAGTATCGATGGTCAGGTGTGAATGTAGATGGTCAGGTGTGAGTATAGATGGTCAGGTGTGAATATAGATGGTCAGGAGTGAGTATAGATGGTCAGGTGTGAATATAGATGGCCAGGTGTGAATATATATGGTCAGGTGTGTATATCGATGGTCAGGGGTGAATATAGATGGTCAGGTGTGAATATAGATGGTCAGGTGTGAATATAGATGGTCAGGTGTGAATACAGATGGTCAGGTGTGAGTATAGATGGTCAGGGGTGAATATAGATGGTCAGGTGTGAGTATAGATTGTCAGGTGTGAATATAGATGGTCAGGTGTGAATATAGATGGTCAGGTGTGATTATAGATTGTCAGATGTGAATATAGATGGTCAGGTGCGAGTATAGATGGTCAGTTGTGAAGAGAGATGGTCCGGTGTGAGTATAGATGGTCAGGTGTGAATATAGATGGTCAGGAGTGAATATAGATGGTCAGGTGTGAATATAGATGGTCAGGTGTGAATACAGATGGTCAGGTGTGACTATAGATGGTCAGGGGTGAATATACATGGTCAGGTGTGAATACAGATGGTCAGGTGTGAATATAGATGGTCAGGTGTGAATATAGATGGTCAGGTGTGAGTATAGATGGTCAGGTGTGACTATAGATGGTCAGGGGTGAATATAGATGGTCAGGTGTGAGTATAGATCGTCAGTTGTGAAGAGACATGGTCCGGTGTGAGTATAGATGGTCAGGTGTGAGTATAGATGGTCAGGTGTGAGTATAGATGGTCAGGTGTGAATCTAGATGGTCAGGTGTGAATATAGATGGTCAGGTGTGATTATAGATAGTCAGGTGTGAGTATAGATGGTCATGTGCGAATATAGATGGTCAGGTGTGAATATAGATGGTCAGGGGTGAATGTAGATGGTCAGGTGCGAGTATAGATGGTCAGGTGTGAGTACAGATGGTCAGGGGTGAATATAGATGGTCAGGTGTGAGTATAGATTGTCAGGTGTGAATATAGATGGTCAGGTGTTAATATAGATGGTCAGGTGTGAATATAGATGGTCAGGGATGAATATAGATGGTCAGGTGTGAATATAGATGGTCAGGTGTGAATTTAGATGGTCAGGGATGAATGTAGATGGTCAGGTGTGAGTATAGATGGTCAGGGGTGAGTATAGATGGTCAGGTGTGAATACAGATGGTCAGGTGTGAGTATAGATGGTCAGGTGTGAATATAGATGGTCAGGTGTGAATACAGATGGTCAGGTGTGAATATAGATGTTCAGGTGTGAGTATAGATGGTCAGGTGTGAATATAGATGGTCAGGGGTGAGTACAGATGGTCAGGTGTGAGTATAGATGGTCAGGTGTCAGGATAGATGGTCAGGTGTGAATACAGAAGGTCAGGTGTGAGTATAGATGGTCAGGTATGAGTATAGATGGTCAGGTGTGAGAATAGATGGTAAGGTGTGAATACAGAAGGTCAGGTGTGAATATAGATGGTCAGGTGTGAATATAGATGGTCAGGTGTGAGTATAGATGGTCAGGTGTGTGTATAGATGGTCAGGTGTGAATATAGATGGTCAGGGGTGAGTTTTGATGGTCAGATGTGAGTATAGATGGTCAGGTGTGAATACAGACGGTCAGGTGTGTATATAGATGGTCTGGTGTGAATATAGATGGTCAGGTGTGAGTATAGATGGTCAGGGGTGAATATAGATGGTCAGGTGTGAATATAGATGGTCAGGTGTGAGTATAGATGGTCAGGTGTGAGTATAGAAGGTCAGGTGTGAATATCGATGGTCAGGTGTGAGTATAGATGGTCAGGTGTGAATACAGTTGGTGAGGTGTGAATATAGATGGTCAGGTGTGAGTATAGATGATCAGTTGTGAGTATAGATGGTCAGGTGTGAGTATAGATGGCCAGTTGTGGGTATAGATGTTCAGGTGTGAGTATAGATGGTCAGGTGTGAATATAGATGGTCCGGTGTGAGTATAGACTGTCAGGTGTCAGTATAGATGGTCAGGTGTGAGTATAGATGGTCAGGGGTGAGTATAGATGGTCAGGTGTGAATATAGATGGTCAGGTGTGACTATAGATGGTCAGGGGTGAATATAGATGGTCAGGTGTGAATATAGATGGTCAGGTGTGAGTATAGATGGTCAGGTGTGAATATAGATGGTCAGGTGTGAATATAGATGGTCAGGGGTGAGTATAGATGTTCAGGTGTGAATATAGATGGTCCGGTGTGAATATAGATGGTCAAGTGTGAATACAGATGGTCAGGTGTGACTATAGATGGTCAGGGGTGAATATAGATGGTCAGGTGTGAGTATGGATGGTCAGGTGTGTGTATAGATGGTCAGGTGTTAATATAGATGGTCAGGTGTGAGTATTGATGGTCAGGTGTGAATATAGATGGTCAGGTTTGAATACAGATGGTCAGGTGTGACGATAGATGGTCAGGGGTGAATATAGATGGTCAGGTGTGAGTATAGATGGTCAGGTGTGAGTATAGATGGCCAGGGGTGAATATAGATGGTCATGTTTGAATATAGATGGTCAGGTGTGAGTATAGATGGTCAGGTGTGAGTATAGATGGTCGGGTGTGAATATAGATGGTCAGGTGAGAATATAGATGGTCAGGTGTGAATATAGATGGTCAGGTGATAGTATAGATGGTCAGGTGTGAATATAGATGGTCAGGTGTGAGTATAGATGGTCCGGTGTGAATATAGATGGTCAGGTGTGAGTATAGATGGTCGGGTGCGAATATAGATGGTCAGGTGTGAGTATAGATGATCAGGTGTGAATATAGATGGTCAGGTGTGAGTATAGATGGTCCGGTGTGAATATAGATGGTCAGGAATGAATACAGATGGTCGGGTGTGAGTATCGATGGTCAGGTGTGAATGTAGATGGTCAGGTGTGAGTATAGATGGTCAGGTGTGAATATAGATGGTCAGGAGTGAGTATAGATGGTCAGGTGTGAATATAGATGGCCAGGTGTGAATATATATGGTCAGGTGTGTATATCGATGGTCAGGGGTGAATATAGATGGTCAGGTGTGAATATAGATGGTCAGGTGTGAATATAGATGGTCAGGTGTGAATACAGATGGTCAGGTGTGAGTATAGATGGTCAGGGGTGAATATAGATGGTCAGGTGTGAGTATAGATTGTCAGGTGTGAATATAGATGGTCAGGTGTGAATATAGATGGTCAGGTGTGATTATAGATTGTCAGATGTGAATATAGATGGTCAGGTGCGAGTATAGATGGTCAGTTGTGAAGAGAGATGGTCCGGTGTGAGTATAGATGGTCAGGTGTGAATATAGATGGTCAGGAGTGAATATAGATGGTCAGGTGTGAATATAGATGGTCAGGTGTGAATACAGATGGTCAGGTGTGACTATAGATGGTCAGGGGTGAATATACATGGTCAGGTGTGAATACAGATGGTCAGGTGTGAATATAGATGGTCAGGTGTGAATATAGATGGTCAGGTGTGAGTATAGATGGTCAGGTGTGACTATAGATGGTCAGGGGTGAATATAGATGGTCAGGTGTGAGTATAGATCGTCAGTTGTGAAGAGACATGGTCCGGTGTGAGTATAGATGGTCAGGTGTGAGTATAGATGGTCAGGTGTGAGTATAGATGGTCAGGTGTGAATCTAGATGGTCAGGTGTGAATATAGATGGTCAGGTGTGATTATAGATAGTCAGGTGTGAGTATAGATGGTCATGTGCGAATATAGATGGTCAGGTGTGAATATAGATGGTCAGGGGTGAATGTAGATGGTCAGGTGCGAGTATAGATGGTCAGGTGTGAGTACAGATGGTCAGGGGTGAATATAGATGGTCAGGTGTGAGTATAGATTGTCAGGTGTGAATATAGATGGTCAGGTGTTAATATAGATGGTCAGGTGTGAATATAGATGGTCAGGGATGAATATAGATGGTCAGGTGTGAATATAGATGGTCAGGTGTGAATTTAGATGGTCAGGGATGAATGTAGATGGTCAGGTGTGAGTATAGATGGTCAGGGGTGAGTATAGATGGTCAGGTGTGAATACAGATGGTCAGGTGTGAGTATAGATGGTCAGGTGTGAATATAGATGGTCAGGTGTGAATACAGATGGTCAGGTGTGAATATAGATGTTCAGGTGTGAGTATAGATGGTCAGGTGTGAATATAGATGGTCAGGGGTGAGTACAGATGGTCAGGTGTGAGTATAGATGGTCAGGTGTCAGGATAGATGGTCAGGTGTGAATACAGAAGGTCAGGTGTGAGTATAGATGGTCAGGTATGAGTATAGATGGTCAGGTGTGAGAATAGATGGTAAGGTGTGAATACAGAAGGTCAGGTGTGAATATAGATGGTCAGGTGTGAATATAGATGGTCAGGTGTGAGTATAGATGGTCAGGTGTGTGTATAGATGGTCAGGTGTGAATATAGATGGTCAGGGGTGAGTTTTGATGGTCAGATGTGAGTATAGATGGTCAGGTGTGAATACAGACGGTCAGGTGTGTATATAGATGGTCTGGTGTGAATATAGATGGTCAGGTGTGAGTATAGATGGTCAGGGGTGAATATAGATGGTCAGGTGTGAATATAGATGGTCAGGTGTGAGTATAGATGGTCAGGTGTGAGTATAGAAGGTCAGGTGTGAATATCGATGGTCAGGTGTGAGTATAGATGGTCAGGTGTGAATACAGTTGGTGAGGTGTGAATATAGATGGTCTGGTGTGAGTATAGATGATCAGTTGTGAGTATAGATGGTCAGGTGTGAGTATAGATGGCCAGTTGTGGGTATAGATGTTCAGGTGTGAGTATAGATGGTCAGGTGTGAATATAGATGGTCCGGTGTGAGTATAGACTGTCAGGTGTCAGTATAGATGGTCAGGTGTGAGTATAGATGGTCACGTGTGAATATAGATGGTCAGGTGTGACTATAGATGGTGAGGTGTGAGTATAGATGGTCAGGTGTGGGTATAGATGGTCAGGGGTGAATATAGATGGTCAGGTGTGAGTATAGATCGTCAGTTGTGAAGAGAGATGGTCCGGTGTGCGTATAGAAGGTCAGGTGTGAGTTTAGATGGTCAGGTGTGAGTATAGATGGTCAGGTGTGAATATAGGTGGTCAGGTGTGAATATAGATGGTCAGGGATGAATATAGATGGTCAGGTGTGAATATAGATGGTCAGGTGTGAATATAGATGGTCAGGGATGAATATAGATGGTCAGGTGTGAATATAGATGGTCAGGTGTGAGTATAGATGGTCAGGTGTGAATGTAGATGGTCAGGTGTGAATACAGATGGTCAGGTGTGAATATAGATGTTCAGGTGTGATTATAGATGGTCAGGTGTGAGTATACATGGTCAGGTGTGAGTATAGATGGTCAGGTGTGAGTATAGATGGTCAGGTGTGAATATAGATGGTCAGGTGTGAGTATAGATGGTCAGGTGTGAGTATAGATGGTAAGGTGTGAATACAGAAGATCAGGTGTGAATATAGATGGTCAGGTGTGAATATAGATGGTGAGGTGTGAGTATAGATGGTCAGGTGTGTGTATAGATGGTCAGGTGTGAATTTAGATGGTCAGGGGTGAGTATAGATGTTCAGGTGTGAATATAGATGGTGAGGTGTGAATATAGATGGTTAGGTGTGAATACAGATGGTCAGGTGAGAATATAGATGGTCAGGTGTGAATATAGATGGTCAGGTGATAGTATAGATGGTCAGGTGTGAATATAGATGGTCAGGTGTGAGTATAGATGGTCCGGTGTGAATATAGATGGTCAGGTGTGAGTATAGATGGTCGGGTGTGAATATAGATGGTCAGGTGTGAGTATAGATGATCAGGTGTGAATATAGATGGTCAGGTGTGAGTATAGATGGTCCGGTGTGAATATAGATGGTCAGGTGTGAATATAGATGGTCAGGTGTGAGTATAGATGGTCAGGTGTGAGTATAGATGGTCGGGTGTGAATATAGATGGTCAGGTGTGAGTATAGATGGTCAGGTGTGAATATAGATGGTCAGGTGTGAATATAGATGGTCAGGTGTGAGTATAGATGGTCCGGTGTGAATATAGATGGTCAGGTGTGAATATAGATGGTCAGGTGTGAGTAGAGATGGTCAGGTGTGAGTATAGATGGTCGGGTGTGAATATAGATGGTCAGGTGTGAATGTAGATGGTCAGGTGTGAAGAGAGTTGGTCAGGTGTGAGTATAGATGGTCAGGTATGAATATAGATGGTCAGGTGTGAATATACATGGTCAGGTATGAATATAGATGGTCAGGTGTGAGGATAGATGGTCTGGTGTGAGTGTAGATGTTCATGGGTGAATATAGATGGTCAGGGGTGAATATGGATGTTCAGGTGTGAATATAGATGGTCAGATGTGAGTATAGATGGTCAGGGGTGAATATAGATGGTCAAGTCTGAGTATAGATGGTCAGGCGTGAGTATAGATGGTCACGTGGGAATATACATGGTCAGGTGTGAATATAGATGGTCAGGTGTGAATATAGATGTTCAGGAGTGAATATAGATGGTCAGGTGTGAGTATAGATGGTCAGGTGTGATTATAGATTGTCAGATGTGAATATAGATGGTCAGGTGCGAGTATAGATGGTCAGTTGTGAAGAGAGATGGTCCGGTGTGAGTATAGATGGTCAGGTGTGAATATAGATGGTCAGGAGTGAATATAGATGGTCAGGTGTGAATATAGATGGTCAGGTGTGAATACAGATGGTCAGGTGTGACTATAGATGGTCAGGGGTGAATATACATGGTCAGGTGTGAATACAGATGGTCAGGTGTGAATATAGATGGTCAGGTGTGAATATAGATGGTCAGGTGTGAGTATAGATGGTCAGGTGTGACTATAGATGGTCAAGGGTGAATATAGATGGTCAGGTGTGAGTATAGATCGTCAGTTGTGAAGAGACATGGTCCGGTGTGAGTATAGATGGTCAGGTGTGAGTATAGATGGTCAGGTGTGAGTATAGATGGTCAGGTGTGAATCTAGATGGTCAGGTGTGAATATAGATGGTCAGGTGTGATTATAGATAGTCAGGTGTGAGTATAGATGGTCATGTGCGAATATAGATGGTCAGGTGTGAATATAGATGGTCAGGGGTGAATGTAGATGGTCAGGTGCGAGTATAGATGGTCAGGTGTGAGTACAGATGGTCAGGGGTGAATATAGATGGTCAGGTGTGAGTATAGATTGTCAGGTGTGAATATAGATGGTCAGGTGTTAATATAGATGGTCAGGTGTGAATATAGATGGTCAGGGATGAATATAGATGGTCAGGTGTGAATATAGATGGTCAGGTGTGAATTTAGATGGTCAGGGATGAATGTAGATGGTCAGGTGTGAGTATAGATGGTCAGGGGTGAGTATAGATGGTCAGGTGTGAATACAGATGGTCAGGTGTGAGTATAGATGGTCAGGTGTGAATATAGATGGTCAGGTGTGAATACAGATGGTCAGGTGTGAATATAGATGTTCAGGTGTGAGTATAGATGGTCAGGTGTGAATATAGATGGTCAGGGGTGAGTACAGATGGTCAGGTGTGAGTATAGATGGTCAGGTGTCAGGATAGATGGTCAGGTGTGAATACAGAAGGTCAGGTGTGAGTATAGATGGTCAGGTATGAGTATAGATGGTCAGGTGTGAGAATAGATGGTAAGGTGTGAATACAGAAGGTCAGGTGTGAATATAGATGGTCAGGTGTGAATATAGATGGTCAGGTGTGAGTATAGATGGTCAGGTGTGTGTATAGATGGTCAGGTGTGAATATAGATGGTCAGGGGTGAGTTTTGATGGTCAGATGTGAGTATAGATGGTCAGGTGTGAATACAGACGGTCAGGTGTGTATATAGATGGTCTGGTGTGAATATAGATGGTCAGGTGTGAGTATAGATGGTCAGGGGTGAATATAGATGGTCAGGTGTGAATATAGATGGTCAGGTGTGAGTATAGATGGTCAGGTGTGAGTATAGAAGGTCAGGTGTGAATATCGATGGTCAGGTGTGAGTATAGATGGTCAGGTGTGAATACAGTTGGTGAGGTGTGAATATAGATGGTCAGGTGTGAGTATAGATGATCAGTTGTGAGTATAGATGGTCAGGTGTGAGTATAGATGGCCAGTTGTGGGTATAGATGTTCAGGTGTGAGTATAGATGGTCAGGTGTGAATGTAGATGGTCCGGTGTGAGTATAGACTGTCAGGTGTCAGTATAGATGGTCAGGTGTGAGTATAGATGGTCACGTGTGAATATAGATGGTCAGGTGTGACTATAGATGGTGAGGTGTGAGTATAGATGGTCAGGTGTGGGTATAGATGGTCAGGGGTGAATATAGATGGTCAGGTGTGAGTATAGATCGTCAGTTGTGAAGAGAGATGGTCCGGTGTGCGTATAGAAGGTCAGGTGTGAGTTTAGATGGTCAGGTGTGAGTATAGATGGTCAGGTGTGAATATAGGTGGTCAGGTGTGAATATAGATGGTCAGGGATGAATATAGATGGTCAGGTGTGAATATAGATGGTCAGGTGTGAATATAGATGGTCAGGGATGAATATAGATGGTCAGGTGTGAATATAGATGGTCAGGTGTGAGTATAGATGGTCAGGTGTGAATGTAGATGGTCAGGTGTGAATACAGATGGTCAGGTGTGAATATAGATGTTCAGGTGTGAGTATAGATGGTCAGGTGTGAGTATACATGGTCAGGTGTGAGTATAGATGGTCAGGTGTGAGTATAGATGGTCAGGTGTGAATATAGATGGTCAGGTGTGAGTATAGATGGTCAGGTGTGAGTATAGATGGTAAGGTGTGAATACAGAAGATCAGGAATGAATATAGATGGTCAGGTGTGAATATAGATGGTGAGGTGTGAGTATAGATGGTCAGGTGTGTGTATAGATGGTCAGGTGTGAATTTAGATGGTCAGGGGTGAGTATAGATGTTCAGGTGTGAATATAGATGGTGAGGTGTGAATATAGATGGTTAGGTGTGAATACAGATGGTCAGGTGAGAATATAGATGGTCAGGTGTGAATATAGATGGTCAGGTGATAGTATAGATGGTCAGGTGTGAATATAGATGGTCAGGTGTGAGTATAGATGGTCCGGTGTGAATATAGATGGTCAGGTGTGAGTATAGATGGTCGGGTGTGAATATAGATGGTCAGGTGTGAGTATAGATGATCAGGTGTGAATATAGATGGTCAGGTGTGAGTATAGATGGTCCGGTGTGAATATAGATGGTCAGGTGTGAATATAGATGGTCAGGTGTGAGTATAGATGGTCAGGTGTGAGTATAGATGGTCGGGTGTGAATATAGATGGTCAGGTGTGAGTATAGATGGTCAGGTGTGAATATAGATGGTCAGGTGTGAATATAGATGGTCAGGTGTGAGTATAGATGGTCCGGTGTGAATATAGATGGTCAGGTGTGAATATAGATGGTCAGGTGTGAGTAGAGATGGTCAGGTGTGAGTATAGATGGTCGGGTGTGAATATAGATGGTCAGGTGTGAATGTAGATGGTCAGGTGTGAAGAGAGTTGGTCAGGTGTGAGTATAGATGGTCAGGTATGAATATAGATGGTCAGGTGTGAATATACATGGTCAGGTATGAATATAGATGGTCAGGTGTGAGGATAGATGGTCTGGTGTGAGTGTAGATGTTCATGGGTGAATATAGATGGTCAGGGGTGAATATGGATGTTCAGGTGTGAATATAGATGGTCAGATGTGAGTATAGATGGTCAGGGGTGAATATAGATGGTCAAGTCTGAGTATAGATGGTCAGGCGTGAGTATAGATGGTCACGTGGGAATATACATGGTCAGGTGTGAATATAGATGGTCAGGTGTGAATATAGATGTTCAGGAGTGAATATAGATGGTCAGGTGTGAGTATAGATGGTCAGGTGTGAATATAGATGGTCAGCTGTGAATATAGATGGTCAGGTGTGAATATAGATGGTCAGTTGTGAGTATTGATGGTCAGGTGTGAGTATAGATGGTCCGGAGTGAGTATAGATGGTCAGGTGTGAGTGTAGATGGTCAGGTGTGAATATAGATGGTCAGGTGTGAGTATAGATGGTCAGGTTTGAGTATAGATGGTCAGGTGTGAATATAGATGGTCAGGAATGAATACAGATGGTCGGGTGTGAGTATCGATGGTCAGGTGTGAATGTAGATGGTCAGGTGTGAGTATAGATGGTCAGGTGTGAATATAGATGGTCAGGAGTGAGTATAGATGGTCAGGTGTGAATATAGATGGCCAGGTGTGAATATATATGGTCAGGTGTGTATATCGATGGTCAGGGGTGAATATAGATGGTCAGGTGTGAATATAGATGGTCAGGTGTGAATATAGATGGTCAGGTGTGAATACAGATGGTCAGGTGTGAGTATAGATGGTCAGGGGTGAATATAGATGGTCAGGTGTGAGTATAGATTGTCAGGTGTGAATATAGATGGTCAGGTGTGAATATAGATGGTCAGGTGTGATTATGGATTGTCAGATGTGAATATAGATGGTCAGGTGCGAGTATAGATGGTCAGTTGTGAAGAGAGATGGTCCGGTGTGAGTATAGATGGTCAGGTGTGAATATAGATGGTCAGGAGTGAATATAGATGGTCAGGTGTGAATATAGATGGTCAGGTGTGAATACAGATGGTCAGGTGTGACTATAGATGGTCAGGGGTGAATATACATGGTCAGGTGTGAATACAGATGGTCAGGTGTGAATATAGATGGTCAGGTGTGAATATAGATGGTCAGGTGTGAGTATAGATGGTCAGGTGTGACTATAGATGGTCAGGGGTGAATATAGATGGTCAGGTGTGAGTATAGATCGTCAGTTGTGAAGAGACATGGTCCGGTGTGAGTATAGATGGTCAGGTGTGAGTATAGATGGTCAGGTGTGAGTATAGATGGTCAGGTGTGAATCTAGATGGTCAGGTGTGAATATAGATGGTCAGGTGTGATTATAGATAGTCAGGTGTGAGTATAGATGGTCATGTGCGAATATAGATGGTCAGGTGTGAATATAGATGGTCAGGGGTGAATGTAGATGGTCAGGTGCGAGTATAGATGGTCAGGTGTGAGTACAGATGGTCAGGGGTGAATATAGATGGTCAGGTGTGAGTATAGATTGTCAGGTGTGAATATAGATGGTCAGGTGTTAATATAGATGGTCAGGTGTGAATATAGATGGTCAGGGATGAATATAGATGGTCAGGTGTGAATATAGATGGTCAGGTGTGAATTTAGATGGTCAGGGATGAATGTAGATGGTCAGGTGTGAATATAGATGGTCAGGGATGAATATAGATGGTCAGGTGTGAATATAGATGGTCAGGTGTGAGTATAGATGGTCAGGTGTGAATATAGATGGTCAGGTGTGAATACAGATGGTCAGTTGTGAATATAGATGTTCAGGTGTGAGTATAGATGGTCAGGTGTGAATATAGATGGTCAGGGGTGAGTACAGATGGTCAGGTGTGAGTATAGATGGTCAGGTGTCAGGATAGATGGTCAGGTGTGAATACAGAAGGTCAGGTGTGAGTATAGATGGTCAGGTATGAGTATAGATGGTCAGGTGTGAGAATAGATGGTAAGGTGTGAATACAGAAGGTCAGGTGTGAATATAGATGGTCAGGTGTGAATATAGATGGTCAGGTGTGAGTATAGATGGTCAGGTGTGTGTATAGATGGTCAGGTGTGAATATAGATGGTCAGGGGTGAGTTTTGATGGTCAGATGTGAGTATAGATGGTCAGGTGTGAATACAGACGGTCAGGTGTGTATATAGATGGTCTGGTGTGAATATAGATGGTCAGGTGTGAGTATAGATGGTCAGGGGTGAATATAGATGGTCAGGTGTGAATATAGATGGTCAGGTGTGAGTATAGATGGTCAGGTGTGAGTATAGAAGGTCAGGTGTGAATATCGATGGTCAGGTGTGAGTATAGATGGTCAGGTGTGAATACAGTTGGTGAGGTGTGAATATAGATGGTCAGGTGTGAGTATAGATGATCAGTTGTGAGTATAGATGGTCAGGTGTGAGTATAGATGGCCAGTTGTGGGTATAGATGTTCAGGTGTGAGTATAGATGGTCAGGTGTGAATACAGATGGTCCGGTGTGAGTATAGACTGTCAGGTGTCAGTATAGATGGTCAGGTGTGAGTATAGATGGTCACGTGTGAATATAGATGGTCAGGTGTGACTATAGATGGTGAGGTGTGAGTATAGATGGTCAGGTGTGGGTATAGATGGTCAGGGGTGAATATAGATGGTCAGGTGTGAGTATAGATCGTCAGTTGTGAAGAGAGATGGTCCGGTGTGCGTATAGAAGGTCAGGTGTGAGTTTAGATGGTCAGGTGTGAGTATAGATGGTCAGGTGTGAATATAGGTGGTCAGGTGTGAATATAGATGGTCAGGGATGAATATAGATGGTCAGGTGTGAATATAGATGGTCAGGTGTGAATATAGATGGTCAGGGATGAATATAGATGGTCAGGTGTGAATATAGATGGTCAGGTGTGAGTATAGATGGTCAGGTGTGAATGTAGATGGTCAGGTGTGAATACAGATGGTCAGGTGTGAATATAGATGTTCAGGTGTGAGTATAGATGGTCAGGTGTGAGTATACATGGTCAGGTGTGAGTATAGATGGTCAGGTGTGAGTATAGATGGTCAGGTGTGAATATAGATGGTCAGGTGTGAGTATAGATGGTCAGGTGTGAGTATAGATGGTAAGGTGTGAATACAGAAGATCAGGTGTGAATATAGATGGTCAGGTGTGAATATAGATGGTGAGGTGTGAGTATAGATGGTCAGGTGTGTGTATAGATGGTCAGGTGTGAATTTAGATGGTCAGGGGTGAGTATAGATGTTCAGGTGTGAATATAGATGGTGAGGTGTGAATATAGATGGTTAGGTGTGAATACAGATGGTCAGGTGTGAATATAGATGGTCAGGTGTGAATATAGATGGTCAGGTGTGAGTATAGATGGTCAGGTGTGAGTATAGATGGTCAGGTGTGAATACAGATGGTCAGGTGTGAGTTTTGATGGTCAGATGTGAGTATAGATGTTCAGGTGTGAATGTAGATGGTCAGGTGTGAGTATAGATGGTCAGGTGTGAATGTACATGGTCAGGTGGGTGTTTTGATGGTCAGATGTGAGTGTAGATGGTCAGGTGTGAATATAGATGGTCAGGTGTGAGTATAGATGGTCAGAGGTGAGTATAGATGGTCAGGTGTGAATATAGATGGTCAGGTGTGAATATAGATGGTCAGGTGTGAGTATAGATGGTCAGGTGTGAATATAGATGGTCAGGTGTGAATATAGATGGTCAGGAGTGAATATAGATGGTCAGGTGTGAGTATAGATGGTCAGGTGTGAATATAGATGGTCAGGTGTGAGTATAGATGGTCAGGTGTGAATATAGATGGTCAGGTGTGAGTATAGATGGTCAGGTTTGAGTATAGATGGCCAGGTGTGAATATAGATGGTCAGGTGTGAGTATAGATGGTCAGTTGTGAGTATAGATGGTCAGGTGTGAGTAAAGATGGTCAGTTGTGGGTATAGATGGTGAGGTGTGAGTATAGATGGTCAGGTGTGGGTATAGATGGTCAGATGTGAGTATAGATGGTCAGGTGTGAATATAGATGGTCAGGTGTGAATATAGATGGTCAGGTGTGAGTATAGATGGTCAGGTGTGAATATAGACGGTCAGGTGTGAGTATAGATGGTCAGGTGTGAATATAGATGGTCAGGTGTGACTATAGATGGTGAGGTGTGAGTATAGATGGTCAGGTGTGGGTATAGATGATCAGGTGTGAATACAGATGGTCAGGTGTGAATATAGATGGTCAGGTGTGAGTATAGATGGTCAGGTGTGAATATAGATGGTCAGGTGTGAATATAGATGGTCAGGTAGAGCACAGATGTTCAGGTGTGACTATAGATGGTCTGGTGTGAGTATAGATGGTCAGGTGTTAATATAGATGGTCAGGTGTGAATATGGGTGGTCAGGTATGAGTTTTGATGGTCAGATGTGAGTATCGATGGTCAGGTGTGAATACAGATGGTCAGGTGTGAGTATAGATGGTCAGGTGTGAATGTAGATGGTCAGGTGTGAGTTTTGATGGTCAGATGTGAGTATAGATGGTCAGGGATGAATATAGATGGTCAGGTGTGAATATAGATGGTCAGGTGTGAATTTAGATGGTCAGGGCTGAATATAGATGGTCAGGTGTGAATATAGATGGTCAGGTGTGAATATAGATGGTCAGGGCTGAATATAGATGGTCAGGTGTGAATATAGATGGTCAGGTGTGAATACAGATGGTCAGGTGTGAATATAGATGTTCAGATGTGAGTATAGATGGTCAGGTGTGAATATAGATGGTCAGGGGTGAGTATAGATGGTCAGGTGTGAGTATAGATGGTCAGGTGTGAGTATAGATGGTCTGGTGTGAATACAGAAGGTCAGGTGTGAATATAGATGGTCAGGTGTGAATATAGATGGTCAGGTGTGAGTATAGATGGTCAGGTGTGAGTATAGATGGTAAGGTGTGAATACAGAAGATCAGGTGTGAATATAGATGGTCAGGTGTGAGTATAGATGGTCAGGTGTGAGTATAGATGGTCAGGTGTGAGTATAGATGGTCAGGTGTGAATATAGATGGTCAGGTATGAGTATAGATGATCAGGTGTGAATATAGATGGTCAGGTGTGAGTATAAATGGTCAGGGGTGAATATAGATGGTCAGGTGTGAGTATAGATGGTCAGGTGTGAATATAGATGGTCAGGTGTGAATATAGATGGTCAGGTGTGAGTATAGATGGTCAGGGGTGTGTATAGATCGTCAGGAGTGAATATAGATGGTCAGGTGTGAGTATTGATGGTCAGCTGTGAATATAGATGGTCAGGTGTGAATATAGATGGTCAGCTGTGAATATAGATGGTCAGGTGTGAATATAGATGGTCAGGTGTGAGTATAGATGGTCAGGAGTGAATATAGTTGGTCAGGTGTGAGTATTGATGGTCAGCTGTGAATATTGATGGTCAGGTGTGAATATAGATGGTCAGGTGTGAATATAGATGGTCAGGTGTGAGTATAGATGGTCAGGTGTGAATATAGATGGTCAGGTGTGAGTATAGATGGTCAGCTGTGAATATAGATGGTCAGGTGTGAGTATAGATGGTCAGGTGTGAATATAGATGGTCAGGTGTGAGTATAGATGGTCAGGTGTGAATATAGATGGTCAGGTGTGAGTATAGATGGTCAGGTGTGAGTATAGATGGTCAGGTGTGAGTATAGATGGTCAGGTGTGAGTATAGATGGTCAGGTGTGAATATAGATGGTCAGGTGTGAGTATAGATGGTCAGTTGTGAGTATAGATGGTCAGTTGTGAGTATAGATGGTCAGGTGTGAATACAGATGGTCCGGTGTGAGTATAGATGGTCAGGTGTCAGTATAGATGGTCAGGTGTGAGTATAGATGGTCACGTGTGAATATAGATGGTCAGGTGTGACTATAGATGGTCAGGTGTGAGTATAGATGGTCAGGTGTGGGTATAGGTGGTCAGATGTGAGTATAGATGGTCTGGTGTGAATATAGATGGTGAGGTGTGAATATAGATGGTCAGGTGTGAGTATAGATGGTCAGGTGTGAATATAGACGGTCAGGTGTGAGTATAGATGGTCAGGTGTGAATGTAGATGGTCAGGTGTGACTATACATGGTGAGGTGTGAGTATAGATGGTCAGGTGTGGGTATAGATGGTCAGGTGTGAATACAGATGGTCAGGTGTGAATACAGATGGTCAGGTGTGAATATAGACAGTCAGGTGTGAGTATAGATGGTCAGGTGTGAATATAGATGGCCAGGTGTGACCTTATATGGTGAGGTGTGAGTATAGATGGTCAGGTGTGGGTATAGATGGTCAGGTGTTAATATAGATGGTCAGGTGTGAGCACAGATGTTCAGGTGTGACTATAGATGGTCAGGTGTGAGTATAGATGGTCAGGTGTTAATATAGATGGTCAGGTGTGAATATAGGTGGTCAGGTATGAGTTTTGATGGTCAGATGTGAGTATCGATGGTCAGGTGTGAATACAGATGGTCAGGTGTGAGTATAGATGGTCAGGTGTGAATGTAGATGGTCAGGTGTGAGTTTTGATGGTCAGATGTGAGTATAGATGGTCAGGGATGAATATAGATGGTCAGCTGTGAATATAGATGGTCAGGATTGAATATAGATGGTCAGGGATGAATATAGATGGTCAGGTGTGAATATAGATGGTCAGTTGTGAATTTAGATGGTCAGGGATGAATATAGATGGTCAGGTGTGAATATAGATGGTCAGGGCTGAATATAGATGGTCAGGTGTGAATATCGATGGTCAGGTGTGAATATAGATGGTCAGGGCTGAATATAGATGGTCAGGTGTGAATATAGATGGTCAGGTGTGTATACAGATGGTCAGGTGTGAATATAGATGTTCAGATGTGAGTATAGATTGTCAGGTGTGAATATAGATGGTCAGGGGTGAGTATATAGATGGTCAGGTGTGAGTATAGATGGTCAGGTGTAAGTATAGATGGTCTGGTGTGAATACAGAAGGTCAGGTGTGAATATAGATGGTCAGGTGTGAATATAGATGGTCAGGTGTGAGTATAGATGGTCAGGTGTGAGTATAGATGGTAAGGTGTGAATATAGATGGTCAGGTGTGAATATAGATGGTCAGGTGTGAGTATAGATGGTCAGGTGTGAGTATAGATGGTCAGGTGTGAGTATAGATGGTCAGGTGTGAATATAGATGGTCAGGTATGAGTATAGATGATCAGGTGTGAATATAGATGGTCAGGTGTGAGTATAAATGGTCAGCGGTGAATATAGATGGTCAGGTGTGAGTATAGATGGTCAGGTGTGAATATAGATGGTCAGGTGTGAATATAGATGGTCAGGTGTGAGTATAGATGGTCAGGGGTGTGTATAGATCGTCAGGAGTGAATATAGATGGTCAGGTGTGAGTATTGATGTTCAGCTGTGAATATAGATGGTCAGCTGTGAATATAGATGGTCAGCTGTGAATATAGATGGTCAGGTGTGAATATTGATGGTCAGGTGTGAGTATAGATGGTCAGGAGTGAATATAGATGGTCAGGTGTGAGTATTGATGGTCAGCTGTGAATATTGATGGTCAGGTGTGAATATAGATGGTCAGGCGTGAATATAGATGGTCAGGTGTGAGTATAGATGGTCAGGTGTGAATATAGATGGTCAGGTGTGAGTAAAGATGGTCAGCTGTGAATATAGATTGTCAGGTGTGAGTATAGATGGTCATGTGTGAATATAGATGGTCAGGTGTGAGTATAGATGGTCAGGTGTGTATATAGATGGTCAGGTGTGAGTATAGATGGTCAGGTGTGAGTATAGATGGTCAGGTGTGAATATAGATAGTCAGGTGTGAGTATAGATGGTCAGTTGTGAGTATAGATGGTCAGGTGTGAATACAGATGCTCCGGTGTGAGTATAGATGGTCAGGTGTCAGTATAGATGGTCAGGTGTGAGTATAGATGGTCACGTGTGAATATAGATGGTCAGGTGTGACTATAGATGGTGAGGTGTGAGTATAGATGGTCAGGTGTGGGTATAGGTGGTCAGATGTGAGTATAGATGGTCTGGTGTGAATATAGATGGTGAGGTGTGAATATAGATGGTCAGGTGTGAGTATAGATGGTCAGGTGTGAATGTAGACGGTCAGGTGTGAGTATAGATGGTCAGGTGTGAATGTAGATGGTCAGGTGTGACTATAGATGGTGAGGTGTGAGTATAGATGGTCAGGTGTGGGTATAGATGGTCAGGTGTGAATACAGATGGTCAGGTGTGAATACAGATGGTCAGGTGTGAATATAGACGGTCAGGTGTGAGTATAGATGGTCAGGTGTGAATATAGATGGCCAGGTGTGACCTTAGATGGTGAGGTGTGAGTATAGATGGTCAGGTGTGGGTATAGATGGTCAGGCGTGAATACAGATGGTCAGGTGTGAATATAGATGGTCAGGTGTGAATATAGATGGTCAGGTGTGAGCATAGATGTTCAGGTGTGACTATAGATGGTCAGGTGTGAGTATAGATGGTTAGGTGTTAATATAGATGGTCAGGTGTGAATATAGATGGTCAGGTGTGAATATAGATGGTCAGGTATGAGTATAGATGGTCAGGTGTGAGTATAGATGTTCAGGTGTGAATATAGATGGTCAGGTGTGAATATAGATGGTCAGGTGTGAATATAGATGGTCAGGTGTGAGTATAGATGGTCAGGTGTGAATATAGATGGTAAGGGGTGAGTATAGATGGTCAGGTGTTAATATAGATGGTCAGGTGTGAGCATAGATGGTCAGGTGTGAATATAGATGGTAAGGGGTGAGTATAGATGGTCAGGTGTGAATATAGATGGTCAGGTGTGAGTATAGATGGTCAGGTGTGAATATAGATGGTATGGGGTGAGTATAGATGGTCAGGTGTCAATATAGATGGTCAGGTGTGAATATAGATGGTCAAGTGTGACTACAGATGGTCAGGGGGGATATAGATGGTCAGGTGTGAGTATAGATGGTCAGGTGTGAATATAGATGATCAGGTGTGAGTATAGATGGTCAGGTGTGAATATAGATGGTCAGGTGTGAGTATAGATGGTCAGGTTTGAATATAGATGGTCAGGTGTGAATATAGATGGTCAAGTGTGAGTATAGATGGTCAGGTGTGAGTATAGATGGTCAGGTGTGAATATAGATGGTCAGGTGTGAGTATAGATGGTCAGGTGTGAATATAGATGGTCAGGTGTGAGTATAGATGGTCAGGTGTGAATATAGATGGTCAGGTGTGAATATAGATGGTCAGGTGTGAGTATAGATGGTCAGGTGTGAATATAGATGGTCAGGTGTGAGTATTGATGGTCAGGTGTGAATACAGATGGTCAGGTGTGACTATAGATGGTCAGGGGTGAATATCGATGGTCAGGTGTGAATATAGGTGGTCAGGTGTGAGTACAGATGGTCAGGTGTGAATATAGATGGCCAGGGGTTAATATAGATGGCCAGGGGTGAATATAGATGGTCAGGTGTGAGCATAGATGGTCAGGTGTGAGTATAGATGGTCAGGTGTGAATACAGTTGGTCAGGTGTGAGTGTAGATGGTCAGGTGTGAATATAGATGGTCCGGTGTGAATATAGATGGTCAGGTGTGAATATAGATGGTCAGGTGAAGTATAGATGTTCAGTTGTGAATATAGATGGTCCGGTGTGAATATAGATGGTCAGGTGAAGTATGGATGGTCAGATGTGAATATAGATGGTCAGGTGTGAGTATAGATGGTCAGGTGTGACTATAGATGGTCAGGTGTGAATATAGATGGTCAGGTATGAGTATAGATGGTCACGTGTGAATATAGATGGTCAGGTGTGAGTATAAATGGTCAGGGGTGAACATAGATGGTCAGGTGTGAGTATAGATGGTCAGGTGTGAATATAGATGGTCAGGTGTGAATATAGATGGTCAGGTGTGAGTATAGATGGTCAGGTGTGAGTATAGATGGTCAGGAGTGAATATAGATGGTCAGGTGTGAGTGTAGATGGTCAGGTGTGAATATAAATGGTCAGGTGTGAGTATAGATGGTCAGGTGTGAGTATAGATGGTCAGGTGTGAATATAGATGGTCAGGTGTGAGTATAGATGGTCAGTTGTGAGTATTGATGGTCAGGTGTGAGTATAGATGGTCGGTTGTGGGTATAGATGGTCAGGTGTGAGTATAGATGGTCCGGTGTGAATATAGATGGTCAGGTGTCAGTATAGATGGTCAGGTGTGAGCATAGATGGTCACGTGTGAATATAGATGGTCAGGTGTGACTATAGATGGTGAGGTGTGAGTATAGATGGTCAGGTGTGAATACAGATGGTCAGGTGTGAATATAGATGGTCAGGTGTGAGTATAGATGGTCAGGGGTGAATATAGATGGTCAGGTGTGAATATAGATGATCAGGTGTGAGTTTTGATGGTCAGATGTGAGTATAGATGGTCAGGTGTGAATATAGATGGTCAGGTGTGAATATAGATGGTGAGGTGTGAATATAGATGGTCAGGTGTGAATATAGATGTTTCAGGCGTGAATATAGATGGTCAGGTGTGAGCATAGATGTTCAGGTGTGAGTATAGATGGTCAGGTGTGAGTATAAATGGTCAGATGTGAATATAGATGGTCAGGTGTGAGTATAGGTGACCGGAATTGCGTGTTTCTGTCCTGTTTGTAACTGAAACTCACGATGTATAAATACTGGCCTCTATTTGTGTTCCAGGAGCAGTCTGGCAGACCTTGTTTGGAACCCGTTTCTCCCACATGTCTGGGTTCAAACCCAGAGTTTTGAAATAAAAACCCGCTGTATTTTGACTCACGAACAGTCTCAGAGGTAAATTTTATCAATATTCTCAGTTATTCACATTGCTTATCTATAAATTCTCTCCGACTGTCATTTTATCGATCCTGATATCTATTTACAAATGGGAATGATCCCACATTGTTAGTGATGTCGCTGTCAGTCTCTTACTGGGGAATCTCACCCATACCAGGCTGTTGGTTTAGATAAAGTTTTAGCCCAGCCTGTCTCTCTATCGCAGGCCAGACTCCCCATCAACTGAGGACCGTGTCTGTCTGGTGGTTAATACAGCAAAAGGTCCTTTTCCCACCTGACACAGAATCGTTCCTTATTAGTTTCACCGTAGCCCAGTCTCCTGGTGTCGGCAGTTTGGGAGGATTCCCTTTCTGCCAAGCTTATCCCATCACTGTTGATGTTGTTTGGGAGAATGTTCACTCAGTCCCTCAAACTCTGCCTCTCTGTCTCCCACTCACTCTCCTCCTCCCGTTTGCCCGACCACTCACTGGTTGGAAAGGTGTTAACCCCATATCCCCCTGGAAAGAGTGGCTCTCTGATGTCCTGCAGGAAAAACTGGACCCGATCGCTTCCTCCATCCATCACGGTGTTGGCTCAGCTGTTCTTCTGTTCATCCGTTCCCCCAATCCTGAACTCTGTGGGTGGTGAAATCTCTGTCTGATCCCTAAAGACTTTCCTCAAACTCTCCCCCCTGTGCAGCCAGTTCTGAGTCTAACTGAAGAGGGATTCCCCGCCTGGATATTATCCCACTGGCCAATATCGTAGCCACGGTTTGAGATGGAAATGCATCGATCAGTAATCGCTAAACAGGAAGCTTTTCCCTTTTATTCCAGGGAACGATCCTGTGAAATCCATTTGCAAGCATTCCCGTGGGCCCCCCTCAGCTGCTTTCACCGAATGTTGCCCTGGTTCCACTTGTGTAGACTGAATGTTACCCCCCCTGTCTCCATCATCTCTTCCACCACCAACAATTCTCCCTGAAACTGACCAAATGTGTCCTCTGCAGTGTGGCCGACTCCATCTGTAATAAGGTCTGTTGTGTTGCCTCTGGAGCTATTATTTTTCCTTTCCTTCCTCGAACACTATCTTGTCTCTTTTTACCCCCACCCCCCAGCACCCCCAGCACCCCCTATCTTCTCCAATTCTGTCGTTCCTCATCTCAGGCCTGTCCCAGTCCCTGTTTTACACCAATATTTCTTCCCTCTTTGGCTGTTATCTGTGTCATGGCCAACTCTTGTTTGAACAATTCTGTCAGTTTGGGGAGACCCAGTGAGTCTCCTCTGCACCCCCAGGATATCCTTTTCTCAAGTCAGGAGACCAAAACTGTCCACAGTAGCTCCAGATGTGTCCTCCCCAGCACCTTATACATAACCTCGCTGCTTTTAATCTCCATCCCTCCAGCAACGAAGGACAAAATTCCAGTTTCCTTCTTCATCCCCTGCTGCAAACCAACTCCTTGAGATTCCTGCACAAGGACGCCCAGATCCCTCTGCACAGCTGGGATTTTTTTCCCATTGAAAGAATAGTCCATCTTGCTGTTGTTCCTGCCATTTCTTGAGATGACATGGAGTGAATCAAAGTGGCTGAGGACTGATATCTGGGTTGCTGGGGCCCACTGGAGGAGGCCAGGAGGGTCATCGGCTCAGCACTCTGGCTGAAGACTATTGTAGATTAGGTGGATTGGCCAGGCTAAATTCCCCTCAGTGTCCCAAGATGTGGATGAGAATTGGAGATGTTAAAATCCCTGACACGGCCAAAGATGTGTCGGTTGGGTGGATTGGTCACGCTGAATTGCCCCTTAAAGACTCAAAATGTGTCGATGAGGTGGATTGGCTCTGTTAATGTGCCCCTTAGTGTCCGAAGATGTGTAGGTTACGTGAATTGGCAATGCTTAATTATCCCTTACTGTCCCAAGATATACACCAAATTTGGATTGGCCATGCTAAATTACCTTTCAGTGTCGGGTACTGTTTAAAATCTCTGTTTAGTGTAGGGTACTGTTTAAAATCTCTATTTAGTGTAGGACACTGTTTAAAATCTCCGTTTAGTGTAGGGTACTGTTTAAAATCTCTGTTTAGTGTAGGGTACTGTTTAAAATCTCTGTTTAGTGTAGGGTACTGTTTAAAATCTCTGTTTAGTGTAGGGTACTGTTTAAAATCTCTGTTTAGTGTAGGGCAGTGTTTAAAATCTCTGTTTAGTGTAGGGTACTGTTTAAAATCTCTGTTTAGTGTCGGGTACTGTTTAAAATCTCTATTTAGTGTAGGGCACTGTTTAAAATCTCCGTTTAGTGTAGGGCACTGTTTAAAATCTCTATTTAGTGTAGGGCACTGTTTAAAATCTCCGTTTAGTGTAGGGCACTGTTTAAAATCTCTATTTAGTGTAGGACACTGTTTAAAATCTCCGTTTAGTGTAGGGTACTGTTTAAAATCTCTGTTTAGTGTCGGGCACTGTTTAAAATCTCCGTTTAGTGTAGGGCACTGTTTAAAATCTCTGTTTAGTGTAGGGTACTGTTTAAAATCTCTGTTTAGTGTAGGGCACTGTTTAAAATCTCCGTTTAGTGTAGGGCACTGTTTAACGTCTCCGTTTAGTGTAGGGTACTGTTTAAAATCTCTGTTTAGTGTAGGACACTGTTTAAAATCTCCGTTTAGTGTAGGGCACTGTTTAACGTCTCCGTTTAGTGTAGGGTACTGTTTAAAATCTCTGTTTAGTGTCGGGCACTGTTTAAAATCTCCGTTTAGTGTAGGGCACTGTTTAAAATCTCTGTTTAGTGTAGGGTACTGTTTAAAATCTCTGTTTAGTGTCGGGCACTGTTTAAAATCTCCGTTTAGTGTAGGGCACTGTTTAACGTCTCCGTTTAGTGTAGGGTACTGTTTAAAATCTCTGTTTAGTGTAGGGTACTGTTTAAAATCTCTGTTTAATGTAGGGTACTGTTTAAAATCTCTGTTTAGTGTAGGGCACTGTTTAACGTCTCCGTTTAGTGTAGGGTACTGTTTGAAATCTCTGTTTTGTGTAGGGTACTGTTTAAAATCTCTGATTAGTGTAGGGCACTGTTTAAAATCTCTGATTAGTGTAGGGTACTGTTTAAAATCTCTGTTTCGTGTAGGGTACTGTTTAAAATCTCTGTTTAGTGTAGGGTACTGTTTGAAATCTCTGTTTAGTGTAGGGTACTGTTTAAAATCTCTGTGTAGTGTAGGGCACTATTTAAAATCTCTGTTTAGTGTAGGGCACTGTTTAAAATCTCTGTTTAGTGTAGGGTACTGTTTAAAATCTCTGTTTAGTGTAGGGCACTATTTAAAATCTCTGTTTAGTGTAGGGCACTGTTTAAAATCTCTGTTTAGTGCAGGGTACTGTTTAAAATCTCTGTTTAGTGTTGGGCACTGTTTAAAATCTCTGTTTAGTGTAGGGCACTGTTTATAATCTCTGTTTAGTGTAGGGTCCTGTTTAAAATCTCTGTTTAGTGTAGGGTACTGTTTAAAATCTCTGTTTAGTGTTGGGCACTGTTTAAAATCTCTGTTTAGTGTAGGGCACTGTTTAAAATCTCTGTTTAGTGTAGGGCACTGTTAAAATCTGAACCCGAGTTCAGCTCCCAAACCCTGAGCCCTGACCTTGAGGACAAACCCCGAACCCTGAGCCCTGACCCCGAGTTCAGCTCCTGTACCGCCTCTGTCGCTCCCTCTCTGTCTCTCTCTATGTGTCTCTCTCACTCTGTTTCTCTCTCTTACTCTGTCTGTCTCTGTCTTTAGGTTTAGGGCTAGGGTTAGGGTTACAGTTAGGTTTAGGGTTTGGGTTAGAGTTCGGGTTCATGTTTGGGTTAGGGTGAAGTTTTGGGTTAGATCGTATTAGGGTTCGTGTTAGGGTTAGTGTTATGATTAGGGTTTGGGTTAGGGTTAAGTTTAGAGTTAGGGTTGGGGTTAGGGTTAGGATTAGACTTAAGGTTAGGGTTAGGATTTGGGTTCGGGTTAGGGTTAGGGTTAGGATTAGAGTTGGGGATAGGGTTAGGATTAGACTTAGGGATAGGGTTATGGTTAGAGTTAGGGTAAAGACTACAGTTAGGGTTCGCGTTAGAGTTAGCTTTAGGGTTTGGGATAGGGTTAGGACTTGGGATAGGGATAGGGTTAGGGTTAAGGATAGGTTAAGGTTCATGTTAGGGTTAGAGTTAGGGTTAGCTTAGGTTTAGGATAAGAGTTGGGGTTCGGGTTCGAGTTCAGGTTCAGATTCGTGTTAGGGTTAGAGTTATGGTCAGAGTTAGGGTTAGGGTGAGCATTAGATTTAGGGTTTGGGTTAGGATTACAGTTCGGGTTAGAGTCAGGTTAGGGTTAAGGTTAGAGTTAGAGTTCGCATTAGGGTTTGGGATAGGGTTGGGGATCGGGATAGGGTTCGGTTTAGGGATAGGGTTAGGGTTAGATTTAGGGTTAGGTTTGGGTTTGCATTCGAGTTCGGGTTAGGTCTAGGGCTCGGGTTAGAGTTAGGGGTCGAGTTAGGGTTAGAGTTAGGGTTAAGGTTAAGATTAGAGTTAGGGTTGGGGTTCGTCTTCGTGATAGGATTCTGGTTTGGGTTCGAGTTAGGGTTCGGGTTTAGATTAGGGTTAGAGTTCAGGTTAGGTTTAGGGCTAGTTAGTGTTAGATTTGGTGTTAGGGCTCGGGTGGGGCTAGTGCTTGGGTTGGTGTTAGGGTTGGAATTAGGGTCAGGATTAGGGTTAAGGTTAGAGTGATGGTTAGTTTTAGGGTTTGGGTTAGGTTTCGGGTTCGGTGTTTGGATTATGGTTAGGGTTAGGGTTAGGATTAGAGATAGGGTGAGGGTTAGGTTTAGGGTTACGTGTTTGGATTATAGTTAGGGTTCGTGTTAAGATTAGAGTTTGGGTTTGGGTTACGTTTAGGATTAGGTATTTTGACTATGGTTAGGGTTAGGGCTAGTCTTCGTGTTAGTATTAGGTGTTAGTGTTCGTGTTAGAGATAGGTGTTTGGATTATGGTTAGGGTTAGGGTTAGGATTAGGGTGAGGGTTTCGTGTTAGGGTTAGAGTTAGGGTTCGGGTTAGAGTTAGGTGTTAGGGTTAGCTTTTGGTGTTAGGGTTAGGGTTGGGGATTAGGGTGAGGGTTCGGTTTAGTTTTCCTGTTATGGTTCGCGATTCGGGTTCGAATTAGTGTTAGGGGCTTGGATTAGGGTTATGGTCAGGTTTAGGGTTAATGATAGCGTTCGGATTTAGCATTTGGGTTTGGGTTCGGGTTAGGGTTATGGTTCGGATTAGGATTGGGTTTAGGGTTAGGGTTAGGATTATGGTTGGGAGTAGGGTTAGGGATATGTTTGGGGTCAGGGTTCAAATTAATTATAGGGTTAGGATTAGGGTTAAGGTTTGGTGTTAGGGTTAAGGTTTGGTGTTTGGGTTAAGGTTTGGTGTTAGGGTTAGGGTTACGGTCTGGTTTAGGGTTAGGGTTACGGTTAGGATTAGAGTTCGGGATAGGTTTAGGTTTAGAGTTAGGGATACGGTTAGGGTTAGGATAACAGTTACAGTTAGAGTTAGGTTCGAGTTCGGGTTAGCGTTAGAGTTAGCGTTAGGGTTCAGGTTAGGTTAGGGTTAGCATTCGAGTGAGGGTTAGGATTAGAGTTAGGGTTAGGGATAGGGTTCGGGTTTGGGTTAGAGTTGGGGTTAGATTTCGGGTTAGGGTTGGGGTTAGGATTAGAGTTTGGGATAGGGTTAGGATTAGAGTTAGGGATAGGCTTAGGGTTAGATTATGGATAGGGTTCGGGTTAGAGTTAGTGTTAGGATTACAATGAGGGTGAGAGTTTGGTTCGGGTTAACGTTTGAATTAGCATTCAATTTTGGCATCGGGTTAGGTTTCGGGATAGGGAAAGGGTTAGGAATAGGCTTAGGGTTAGGGTTACAGTTAGAGTTCGGGTTAGTTAGGGTTAGCATTAGAGTTCGAGTTGGGATTAGGGTTAGGGTTCGGGTTCGAGTTACGGTTAGGGTTAGAGTTATGATTAGAGTTCGGGTTCGGGTTAGGATTAGAGTTAGGGATAGGGTTAGGGTTAGAGTTCGGGATAGTCTTAGGGTTAGAGTTAGGGTTAGGGTTAGGATTACAGTTAGGGTTAGATTTAGGTTCGGCTTAGAGTTAGGGTTAGTTAAGGTTCGCATTCGAGTTCGGGTTGGGATTAGGGTTAGGGTTCGGGTTCGGGTTAAAGTTAGAGTTAAGCTTCGGGTTATGATTAGAGTTCGGGTTCGGGTTAGGATTCAAGTTAGGGATAGGGTTAGGGTTAGAGTTAGGGATGGTCTCAGGGCTAGAGTTAGGGTTAGGGTTAGGATTACAGCTAGGGTTAGATTTAGGTTCGGGTTAGGTTTCGCATTCGAGTTCGCGTTCGGGTTAAAGATAGGGTTAGGGTTTGGGATAAGGAGAGTGTTCAGGTTAGCATTAGAGTTAGGTTTAGGTTTAGAATTACGGATAGGGTTAGGGTTAGTCTTAGTGTTCAGATTAGGGCTGGGGTTCGAGTTTGGGTTATGGTTTAGATTCGGGTTAGAGTTAGGATTCGGTTTAGGGCTAGGGTTAGCGTTAGTGTTAGGGTTAATGTTCGGGTTAGGGTTAGCGTTAGAGTTAGTGCTAGTGTTAGGGTTAGTGTTAGGGTTAGCGTTAGGGTTAGCGTTAGAGTTAGTGTTCGTGTTAGGGTTAGTGTTAGGGTTAGTGTTAGGTTTAGGGTTTGTCTTAGTGTTAGGATTAGGGTTTGGGTTTGAGTTCGGGTTAGGGTTTAGATTAAGGTTAGAGTGAGGGTTAAGTTCAGGGCTCAGGTTAGCGTTAGATTTAGTGTTAGGGCTGGTGTTAGGGCTAGTGCATTAGGGTTAGGGTTAGGGTTATGTTTTGGGTTAAGATTAGAGTTAGGGTATGGGTTCGTGTTGGGGTTAGATTTAAGGTTAGGTGTTTGGGTTAGAATTAGGGTTAGGGTTAGCATTAGAGTTAGGGTTAGGCTTAGAGTTCAGGTTAGAGTTACGTGTAGGGTTAGAATTAGAGTTAGTGTTAGCGTTAGTCTTAGTGTTAGGTTTAGGGTTTGGGTTTGAGTTTGGGTTAGGGTTTATATTCGGGTTAGAGTTAGGGTTAGGTTTAGGGCTAGGGTTAGCGTTAGGGTTAGGATTACAGTTAGGGTTAGAGTTAGGTTAGGGTTAGGGTTAGAGTTAGCGTTAGTGTTCGGAATAGGGTTAGGGTTCGGGATAGCGATAGGGTGAGGGTTAGGGATAGGGTTATGGTTAGGGTTGGGATAGCATTAGCATTAGAGTTAGGGTTAGAGTTAGGGTTAGTTTTAGGGTTAGCGTTAGAGTTAGGGTTAGGGTTAGGATTAGACTTAGGGTTAGGGTTAATCTTAGTGAACGGATTAGGTTTTGGGTTTGAGTTTTGTTTAGGGTTTAGATTAGGGTTTGAGTTAGGGTTATGTTTCGGGCTAGGGTTAGCGTTAGGGTTCGGGCGAGAGTTAGGCTTAAGGATACAGTTAGGTTTAGGATTCGGGTTCGAGCTAGGGTGAGGGTTAGGTTTAGGGTTAGGGTTAGAGTTACGGTTAGTGCTAGAGTTAGGGTTAGGTTTAGGGTTTGCGTTAGAGTTAGGGTTAGGTATAGGATTAGAGTTAGGGTTAGGGTTTGGTTTTGGGTTTGAGTTTGGGTTAGGGTTTAGATTAGCGTTGGAGTTAGGGTTCGGTTTAGGGCTAGGGTTAGCGTTAGGGTTAGGGTTAGAGTTAGGGTTAGTATTAGGATTATGGTTTGGGTTAGGATTAAGGGTTAGGGTTAGGGTTCGGGATAGGATTCGGATTAGAGTTCGTGATAGGGTTAAGGTTAGAGTTAGCACTAGGCTTAGGTTTCAGGTCAGTTTTAGGGTTATGTTTAGTGTTAGGGTTAGAGTTAGGGTAAGGGTTAGGGTACGGGTTAGGATTACAGTTAGGGTTACAGTTAGGTTAGGGTTAGGCTTAGCGTTAGATTTAGCGTTAGATTTAGGGTTAGGGTTAGGTTTAGGGTTAAGGTTAGAGTTAGGGTTAGAGTCAGCGTTAGGGTTAGGATTAGAGTTAGGGTTATGGTCAGTGTTAGGGTCAGGTTTAGGGTTCAGTTAGTGTTAGCATTAGAGTTAGAGTTAGGTTTAGGGTTAGGTTTAGAGTTATGGATAGGGTTAGGGTTGGTCTTAGTGTTCGGATTTGGGTTTGGGTTCGAGTTTGGGTTATGGTTTAGATTAGGGTTAGAGTTAGGGTTAGGTTTAGGGCTCGGGTTAGCGTTTGGGTTATGGTTAGATTTAGGGTTAGAGTTAGCATTAGGATTATGGTTTGGTTTAGGGTGAAGGGTTCGGGTTAGGGTTAGCATTAGAGTTGGGGTTAGATTTTTTCTTAGTGTTCGGATTAGGGTTTGGGTTCAAGTTTGTGTTAGGGTTTAGATTAGGGTTAGAGTTAGGGTTCGGTTTAGGGCTAGGGTTAGCGTTAGGGTTGGGTTAGTGTTCGGGTTAGGGTTAGAGTTATGTTTCGGGTTAGGGTTAGAGTGAGGATTAGGGTTCGGGTTCGGGTTAAGGTTAGAGTGAGGTTTCGGGTTCGGGTTAGAGTTAGGGTTAGGTTTGGCTTTGCATTAGAGTTAGGGTCAGATTTAGGGTTCGGGTTAGAGCTACGGATAGGGTTCAGGTTAAAGTTAGGTTTAGGGTTAGGTTTAGGGTTAGCGTTAGATTTAGGGTTAGGGTTAGGATTAGAATTTGGGTGAGGGTTCGAGTTTGGGTTCAGTTTTAGATTAGGGTTAGAGTTAGGCTTAGGTTTAGGGCTCGGGTTATCGTTAGGATTCAGGTTAGAGTTAGGGTTAGGGTTACAGTTAGGGATAAGATTAGGATTAGAGTTAGGGTTAGGGTTCGGGTTAGAGTTAGGGTTAGGGTTAGGGTTACAGTTAGGGATAAGATTAGGATTAGAGTTAGGGTTAGGGTTAGGGTTAGAGTTAGGGTTAGGGTTAGGATTACATTTTGGGTTAGAGTTACTTTAGAGTTAGGCTTTGCGTTAGAGTTAGCGTTATGGTTCGCCATAGGGTTAGGTTTTGGGATAGGGATAGGGTTAGGTTTTGGGATAGGGATAGCGTTAGGTTTTGGGATAGGGATAGGGTTAGGTTTTGGGATAGGGATAGCGTTAGGTTTTGGGATAGGGATAGGGTTAGGTTTTGGGAGAGGGATCGGGTTAGGTTTTGGGATAGGGATAGGGTTAGGTTTTGGGATAGGGATAGCATTAGGTTTTGGGTTAGTGACAGGGTTAGGGCTAGAGTTCGGGTTAAGTTTTGGATTAGCGTTTGAGTTAGGGTTCGGTTTGGGATTAGAGTTAGGGTTAGGGTTAGTCTTAGTGTTAGGATTAGGGTTTGGGTTCGAGTTTGGTTTCGGGTTTAGATTAGGGTTTGAGTTTGGGATAGGATTAGGATGAGTGTTAGGGATAGGTAGGGTTAGGGTTCGGATTACAGCTAGGGTTAGAGTTAGGTTAGGTTTAGGGTTACTGTTAGATTTAGCGTTAGGTTTAAGGAGAGGGATAGGGTTAGAGTTAGGGTTAGGGTTAGGATTAGAGTTAGGGTTAGGGTTAGGATTAGAGTTAGGGCTAGGGTTAGGGTTAGCGTTAGGATTAGAGTTAGGGTTAGGGTTAGGGTTAGGGAGCGAGTTACGATTAGATTTAGGGATAGGCTTAAGGTTAGAGTTAGGGTTAGGGTTAGGATTACAGTTAGGGTTCGAATTAGGTTAGGGTTATGTTTAGTGTTAGAGTTAGCATTCAGGTTCAGGATCGCAATAGGGATAGGTTTCGGGTTCGGGATAGGGTTAGGGTTAGGTTAGGGTTAGCGTTAGAGTCAACTTTTGGTTTAGGTTTCGTGTTAGAATTATGGGTAAGGTTATGGTTAGAGTTCGGGTTAGGTTTACAATTAGAGTTAGTGTTCGGGTTTGGATTAGGGCTCGGGTTCACGTTAGTCTTTGTGTTAGGATTAGCATTTGAGTTTGAGTTAGGGTTAGGGTTTAGATTAGGGTTCGAGTTTGGGTTAGGTTAAGGGCTCGGGTTAGCATTAGATTTAGTGTTAGGGCTCGGGTTAGGGCTAGTGCATGGGTTAGGGTTAGGGTTAGGGTTGGAGTTAGGGTTCAGATTAGGGTTAAGTTTAGAGTTTTTGGATCGTGTTACGGTTACAGTTAGGTTGAGATTTAGGGTTATGTTAGGGTTCGGGTTAGGATTAGAGTTAAGGTGAGGGTTAGTGTTAGGGTCAGGTTTAGGGTTTAGGTGTTTGGATTATGGTTCGGTTTAGGGTTAGGATTAAAGTTAGGGTTAGGGTTAGGTTTAGGATTTGATATTTGGATTATTGTCAGGGTTAGTGTTAGGGTTAGGGTTCGTGTTCAGGATAGTTGTTAGGGTTAGGTGTTTGGATTATGGTGAGGGTTAAGGTTCAGATTAGAGTTAGGGTTCAGGTTCGGTGTGAGGGTTGGAGTTAGGGTTGAGGTTAGGGTTAGCGTTAGGTGTTAAGGTTCGGGTTAGGGATTAGGGTTAGGGTTAGGGTTAGTTTTACTGTTATGGTTAGCGATTAGGGTTAGAGTTAGTGTTAGGGTCTTGGATTAGGGTTGAGGTTCAGTTTAGGGTTCATGATAGGGTTAGGGTTTCGCATTAGGGTGAGGGTTAGGGTTAGGGTTATTGTTGGGATTAGGTTTAGTGTTAGAGATATGGTTGGGGTTAGGGTTAGGGGTTAGAGTTAATGATAGGGTTAGGGTTAGGGTTATTGTTGGGATTAGGGTTAGTGTTAGAGATATGGTTGGGGTTAGGGTTAGGGGTTAGAGTTAATGATAGGGTTAGGGTTAGGGTTATTGTTGGGATTAGGGTTAGTGTTAGAGATATGGTTGGGGTTAGGGCTGGGGGTTAGAGTTAATGATAGGGTTAGGGTTCGGGTTATTGTTGGGATTAGGGTTAGTGTTAGAGATATGGTTGGGGTTAGGGCTGGGGGTTAGAGTTAATGATAGGGTTAGGGTTAGGGTTATTGTTGGGATTAGGGTTAGTGTTAGAGATATGGTTGGGGTTAGGGTTAGGGGTTAGAGTTAATGATAGGGTTAGGGTTAGGGTTATTGTTGGGATTAGGGTTAGTGTTAGAGATATGGTTGGGGTTAGGGCTGGGGGTTAGAGTTAATGATAGGGTTAGGGTTAGGGTTATTGTTGGGATTAGGGTTAGTGTTAGAGATATGGTTGGGGTTAGGGTTCGGGGTTACAGTTAATGATAGGGTTAGGGTTAGGGTTATTGTTGGGATTAGGGTTAGTGTTAGAGATATGGTTGGGGTTAGGGCTGGGGGTTAGAGTTAATGATCGGGTTAGGGTTCGGGTGAGGCATTCGGGTTAGAGTTTGGTGTTCGGGTTCGGGTTATGGTCTATGTTAGGGTTAGGTTTTGGTTTATGGTTAGTGTTAGCGTTAGGGTTAGGGTTAGGCTTGGCATTAGGGTTACAGTTTGGTGTTCGGGTTTGGTGTTTGGGTTAGGGTTACGGTCTGGGTTAGGGTTAGGTGTAGGTTTTTGGTTGTCTTCGCGTTAGTGTTAGGGTAAGGGTTTGGGTTCGGGTTAGGCATTAGGGTTAGGATTATGGTCTGGGTTCTGGTTCGGGTGAGGGTTAGGTTTCGGTTTATGGTTAGTGTTAGTGTTAGGGTTAGGGTTCGGCATTAGGGTTTGGGTTTGGTGTTAGGGTTACGGTCTGGATTATGGTTAGGGTTAGTGTTAGGGTTAGTGTTAGATTTATGGTTGGTGTTAGGGTTACGGTCTGGGTTCTGGTTAGGGTTAGGGTTCGGTTTAGGTTTGTAGTTAGAGTTAGGGTTAGGCATTAGGGTTTGGGCTTTGTGCTCGGGTTAGGGTTACGGTCTGGGTTATGGTTAGGGTTAGGGTTAGGTTTAGGTTTGTAGTTAGAGTTAGGGTTAGGGTTTGGGTTCGGGTTAGGCATTAGGGTTTGGGTTTTGTGCTCGGGTTCGGGTTACGGTCTGTGTTATGGTTAGGGTTAGGTTTAGGTTTGTAGTTAGAGTTAGGGTTAGGATTTATGTTAGGGTTAGGCATTAGGGTTTGGGTTTTGTGCTCGGGTTCGGGTTACGGTCTGTGTTATGGTTAAGGTTAGGTTTAGGTTTTTGGTTATTGTTAGCGTTAGGGCTCGGGTTAGCTTTCGAGTTATGGTTAGGCTTTAGGGTTTGGGTTTGGTGTTAGGGTTAGGGTTAGGTTTATGGTTAGTGTTGGCGTGAGGGTTAGGGTTGGCATTTGGGTTAGGGTTTTGTGTTTGGGTTAGGCTTATGGTCTGGGTTAGGGTTCGGGTTAGCGTTAGGTTTATGATTAGTGTTAGCGTTAGGGCTCGGGTTAGGATTAGGGTTAGGGTTCAGTGTTCAGTGTTGGGGGACTGTACTTGAGGTCAGGGGTCAGGGTTCAACGTTGGGGGAATGTACTCTGGGTCAGGGGTCAGGGTTCAGGGTTGGGGGAATGTACTCGGGGTCAGGGTTCAGGGTTGAGGGTTGGGGGACTGTACTTGGGGTCAGAGTTCAGGGACCAGGGTTGGGGGACTGTACTTGGGGTCAGGGTCCAGGGTTGGGGGATTGTACTTGGGGTCAGGGTTCAGCGTTGGGGGAACTGTACTTGGGGTCAGAGTTCAGGGTTGGGGGACTGTACTTGGGTTCAGAGTTCAGGGTTCAGGGTTGGGGACTGTACTTGGGGTCAGTGTTCAGGGTTGGGGGACTGTACTTGTGGTCAGTGTTCAGGGTTGGGGGACTGTACTTGGAGTCAGGGGTCACGGTTCAGGGTTGGGGGAATGTACTTGGGGTCAGGGTTCGGGGTTCAGGGTTGGGGTTCTGTACTTGGGGTCAGGGGTCAGGGTTCAGGGTTGGGGGACTGTACTTGGGGTCAGGGTTTGGGATCAGGATTGGGGGACTGTACTTGGGGTCAGGGTTCAGGGTCGGGGGACTGTACTTGGGGTCAGGGGTCAGGGATCACGGTTGGGGGACTGTACTTGGGGTCAGGCTTCAGGGTTCAGGGTTGGGGGACTGTACTTGGGGGTCAGGGGTCAGGGTTCAGGGTTGGGGGACTGTACTTGGGGTCAGGGTTCGGGAATCAGGTTTGGGGCACTGTACTTGTGGTCAGTGTTCAGGGTTGGGGGACTGTACTTGAGGGTCAGGGTTCAGCGTTCAGGGTTGGGGGACTGTACTTGGGGTCAGTGTTCAGGGTTGGGGGACTGTACTTGGGGTCAGGGGTCATGGTTCAGGTTTGGGGGACAGTACTTGGGGTCAGGGTTCAGGGTTGGGGAACTGTACTTGGGGTCAGAGTTCAGGGTTCAGGGTTGGGAGACTGTACTTGGGGTCAGGGGTCAGGGTTCAGGGTTGGGGGACAGTACTTGGGGTCAGGGGTCAGGGTTCAGGGTTGGGGGACTGTACTTGGGGTCAGGGTTCAGGGTCGGGGGACTGTACTTGGGGTCAGGTATCAAGGTTGGGGGACTGTATTGGGGTCAGGGTTCAGGGTTGGGGTACTGCACTTGGGGTCAGGGGTCAGGGTTCAGGGTTGGGGGACTGTACTTGGGGTCAGAGCTCAGGGTTGGGGGACTGTACTCGGGTTCAGAGTTCAGGGTTCAGCGTTGGGAGACTGTACTTGGGGTCAGGGGTCAGGGTTCAGGGTTGGGGGACTGTACTTGGGATCAGGGGTCAGGGTTCAGGGTCGGGGGACTGTACTTGGGGTCAGGGGTCAGGGATCAAGGTTGGGGGACTGTATTGGGGTCAGGGTTCAGGGTTGGGGTACTGCACTTGGGGTCAGGGGTCAGGGTTCAGGGTTGGGGGACTGTACTTGGGGTCAGAGCTCAGGGTTGGGTGACTGTACTTGGGTTCAGAGTTCAGGGTTCAGCGTTGGGGGACTGTACTTGGGGTCAGGGGTCAGGTTTCAGGGTTGGGGGAATGTACTTGGGGTCAGGGTTCAGAGTTGCGGGACTGTATTGGGGTCAGAGATCAGGGTTCAGGATTGGGGGACTGTACTTGGAGTCAGGGTTCAGGGTTCAGGGTTGGGGGACTGTTCTCGGGGTCAGGGTTCGGGGTTCAGGGTTGAGGGACTGTACTTCGGGTCAGGGTTGGGGGACTGTACTCGGGGTCAGGGTTCAGGGATCAGGATTGGGGGACTGGATTGGGGTTAGGGATCAGGGTTCAGTGTTGGGGGACAGTACTTGGGGTCAGAGTTCAGGGTTGGGGGAGTGTAATTGGGGTCAGTGTTCAGGGGTTCAGAGTTGGGGGACTGTACTTGGGTTCAGGGTTCTGGATTGGGGGACGGTACTTGGCGTCAGAGATCAGGGTTCAGGGTTGGGGGACTGTACTTGGGGTCAGGGTTCGGCGTTCAGGTTTGGGGGACTGTACTTGGGGTCAGGGTTCAGGGTTGGGGGACTGTAGTTGGGGTCAGGGGTCAGGGTTAAGTGTTGGGGGACTGTACTTGGGGTCAGAGTTCAGGGTTCAGGGTTGGGGGACTGTACTTGGGGTCAGGGTTCGGGGCTCAGGGTTCGGGGACGGTACATGGGGTCAGGGTTCAGGGTTGGGGGACTGTACTTGGGGTCAGGGGTCAGGGTTCAGGGTTGGGGGACTGAACTTGGGGTCAGGGCTCAGGGTTGGGGGACTGTACTTGGGGTCAGGGTTCAGGGTTCAGGGTTTGGGGACTGTACTTGGGGTCAGGGTTCAGGGTTGGGGGACTGTACTTGGGGTCAGGGTTCAGGGTTGGGGGACTGTACTTGGGGTCAGGGTTCGGTGTTCAGGGTTGGGGAACTGTACTTGGCTTCAGGGGTCAGAGTTCGTGTTGGGGGGACTGTACTTGTGGTCAGAGGTCAGGGTTCAGGGTTGCGGGACTGTACTTGGGTTCATGGGTCAGGATTCAGGGTTGCGGGACTGTACTTGGTGTCACGTTTCGGGGTTCAGGGTTGAGGGACTGTACTTGGGGTCAGGGTTCAGGGTTGCGGGACTGTACTTGGGGTCAGAGTTCAGGGTTCAGGGTTGGGGACTGTACTTGTGGTCAGAGTTCAGGGTTCAGGGTTGGGGGATTGTACTTGGGGTCAGAGTTCAGGGTTCAGGTTTGGGGGACTGTACTTGGGTTCAGGGTTCACGTTTGGGGGTCTGTACTTGGGGTCAGGGGCCGGGTTCAGGGTTGGGGGACTGTACTTGGGGTCAGAGTTCAGGGTTGGGGACTGTACTTGGGGTCAGTGGTCATGGTTCAGGGTTGGGCGACTGTACTTGGGGTCAGAGTTCAGGGTTGGGGGACTGTACATGGGGTCAGAGTTCAGGGTGGGGTCTGTACTTGTGGTCAGAGGTCAGGGTTCAGGGTTGCGGGACTGTACTTGGGGTCACGTTTCGGGGTTCAGGGTTGATGGACTGTACTTGGGGTCAGGGTTCAGGGTTGCGGGACTGTACTTGGGTTCAGAGTTCAGCATTCAGGGTTGGGGGACTGTGCTCGGGGTCAGGGTTCAGGCTTCAGGGTTGGGGGACTGTATTTGGGGTCAAGGTTCAGGGTTAAGTAAACGTACTTGGGGTCAGAGTTCAGGGTTCAGTGTTGGGGGACTGTATTTGGGGGCAGGGTTCAGGGCTGGGGGACTGTACTTGGGGTCAGAGTTCAGGGTTGGGGGACTGCACGTGGGGTCAGGGGTCAGGGTTCAGGGTTGGGGGACTGTATTTGGGGTCAGGGTTCAGGGTTGGGGGGCTGTACTTGGGGTCAGAGTTCAGGGTTCAGGGTTGGGGGACTGTACTTGGGGTCAGAGTTCAGGGTAGGGGGACTGTACTAGGGGTCAGAGTTCAGGGTTCAGGGTTGGGGGACTGTAATTGGGGTCAGAGTTCAGAGTTCAGGGTTGGTTGACTGTACTTGGGGTCAGGGTTCAGGGTTGGGGGACTGTAGTTGGGGTCAGAGTTCACGTTGGGGCACTGCACGTGGGGTCAGGGGTCAGGGTTCAGGGTTGAGGGACTGTACTTGGGGTCAGGTTTCAGGGTTGGGGGACTGTACTTGGGGTCAGGGGTCAGGGTTCAGGGCTGGGGGACTGTACTTGGGGTCAGAGTTCAGGGTACAGGGTTGGGGGACTGTACTTGGGGTCAGGTGTCAGGGTTCAGGGTTGGGGGACTGTACTTGGTGTTAGGGTTCAGGGTTGGTTGACTGTACTTGGGGTCAGGGTTGAGGGTTGGGTGAACTGTACTTTGGGTCAGAGTTCACGTTGGGGGACTGTACTTGGGGTCAGGGGTCAGGGTTCAGGGTTGGGGGACTGTACTTGGGGTCAGAGTTCAGGGTTGGGGGACTGTTCTTGGGGTCAGGGGTCAGGGTTCAGGGTTGGTGACTGTACTTAGGTTCAGAGTTCAGGGTGGGGGGCTGTACTTGTGGTCAGAGGGCAGGGTTCAGGGTTGGGGGACTATACTTGTGGTCAGGGGTCAGGGTTCAGGGTTGTGGGACTGTACTTGGGGTCAGTGTTCGGGGTTCAGGTTTGGGGTACTGTACTTGGGGTCAGAGTTCAGGATCGGGGGCTGTACTTGTGGTCAGGGGTCAGGGTTCAGGGTTGTGGGACTGTACTTGGGGTCAGTGTTCGGGGTTCAGCGTTGGGGGACTGTACTTGGGGTCATGGTTCAGGGTTCAGGGTTGGGGGACTGTACTTGGGGTCAGGGTTCAGGGTTCCGGTTTGGGAGACTGAACTTGGGGTCAGGATTCAGGTTTGGGGGACTTTACTTGGGGTCAGAGTTCAGGGTTCAGGGTTGGGGGACTGTACTTGGGGTCAGGGTTCAGGGTTCCGGTTTGGGAGACTGACCTTGGGGTCAGGGTTCAGGGTTGGGGGACTTTACTTGGGGTCAGAGTTCAGGGTTCGGGCTTGGGGGACTGTACTTGGTGTCAGGGTTCAGGGTTGAGGGACTTTACTTGGGGTCAGTTTTTGGGGTTCAGGCTTGGGGGACTGAACTTGGGGTCACTGGTCAGGGTTCAGGGTTGGGGGACTGTACTTAGGGTCAGTTTTCAGGGTTCAGGGTTGGGGTCCGTACTCGCGGTCAGGAGTCAGGGTTCAGGATTGGGGGAATATATTTGGGGTCAGGGGTGAGGGTTCAGGATTGGGGGACTGTACTTGGGGTCAGAGTTCAGGGTTCAGGGTTGGGGGACTGTACTTGGGGTCAGGGTTCAGGGTTGAGGGACTGAACTTGGGGTCAGGGTTCGGGGTTCAGGGTTGGGGGACTATACTTGGCTTCAGGGGTCAGGGTTCGTGTTGGGGGGACTGTACTTGGGGTCAGAGTTCAGGGTTCAGGGTTGGGGACTGTACTTGGGGTCAGGGTTCAGGGTTCAGGGTTGGCGGACTTTTCTTGGGGTCAGGGTTCAGGGTTGGTGGACTGTACTTGGGGTCAGAGTTCAGTGTACAGGGTTGGGAGACTGTACTTGGGGTCAGAGTTCAGGGTTGGGGGACTGTACATGGGGTCAGGGGGTCAGGGTTCAGTGTTGGGGGACTGTACTTGGGGTCAGGGGGTCAGGGTTCAGGGTTGGGGGACTGTACTTGGGGTCAGTGTTCAGGGTTGGGAGACTGTTCTAGGGGTCAGGGATCAGGGTTCAGGGTTGGGGGACTGTACTTGGGGTCAGTGTTCAGGGTTGGGAGACTGTACTAGGGGTCAGGGTTCAGGGTTCAGGGTTGGGGGACTGTACTTGTGGTCAGGGTTCGGGGTTAAGGGATGGGGGACTGTACTCGGGGTCAGTGTTCAGGGTTGGGGGACTGTACTAGGGGTCAGGGTTCAGGGTTCAGGGTTGGGGGACTGTACTTGGGTTCAGGGGTCAGGGTCCAGGATTGGGGGACTGTACTTGGGGTCAGGGTTCGCGGTTCAGGGTTGGTGGGACTGTACTTGGGGTCAGGATTCAGGGTTGGTGGACTGTACTCGGGGTCAGGGGTCAGGGTTCAGGGTTGGGGTCTGTATTTGGGGTCAGGGTTCAGGGTTCAGGGTTGGTGGACTGTACTTGGGGTCAGGGTTCAGGGTTGGGGGACTGTACTCGGGGTCAGGGATCGGTGTTCAGGGTTGGGGGACTTTACTCGGGGTCAGGGTTCAGGGTTCAGGGTTGAGGGACTGTACTTTGGGTCAGGGTTCGGGGTTCAGGGTTGGGGGACTGTACTTGGGGTCAGGGTTCAGGATTGGGGGACTGTACTCGGGGTCAGGGGCCAGGGTTCAGGTTTGGGACACTGTACTTGGGGTCAGGGTTCAGGGTTGGGAGACTATACTTGGTGTCAGGGGTCAACGTTCAGTGTTGAGGGACTGTACTTGGGGTCAGGGTTCAGGGTTGGGGGACTGTACTTGGGGACAGGGTTCAGGGTTCAGTGTTGGGGGGCTGTACTTGGGGTCAGGGGTCAGGGTTCTTTGTTGGGGGACTGTACTTGTGGTCAGAGTTCAGGGTTCAGGGTTGGGGGACTGTACTAGGGGCCAGGGATCAGTGTTCAGGGTTGGGGGTCTGTACTTGGGCCAGGGTTCGGGATTGAGGGTTGGGGGACGGTACTTGGGTTCAGGGGTCAGGGTTCAGGGTCGGGGGACTGTACTCGGGGTCAGGGTTCGGGGTTCAGGGTTGGAGGATTGTTCTTGGGGTCAGGGTTCAGTGTTTGGGGTCTTCTCTTGGGGCCAGGGGTCAAGGTTCAGGGTTGGCGTCTGTATTTGGGGTAAGGGTTCAGGGTTGGGGACTTTACTTGGGGTCAGGGTTCAGTGTTGGGGGACTGTAATTGGGGTCCGGGTTCAGGGTTGGGGGACTGTACTTGGGGTCCGGGTTCAGGGTTGGGGGACTGTACTTGGGGTCAGAGTTCAGGGTTGGGGGACTGTACTTGGGGTCAGGGGTCAGCGTTCAGTGTTGGGGGACTGTACTTGGGGTCAGAGTACAGGGTTTAGGGTTGGGGGACTGTATGTGGGGTCAGGGTTCAGGGTTCACGGTTGGGGGACTGTCCTCGGGGTCAGGGTTCGGGGTTCAAGGTTGGGGGACTGTACTCGGGGTCAGGGTTCGGGGTTCAGGGTTGGGGGATTGTACTTGGGGTCAGGATTAAGGGTTCAGGGTTGGGGGTCTGTACTTGGGGTCAGCGTTCAGGGTTCAAGGGTGGGGGACTTTTTTTGGGGTCAGGGTTCAGGGTCGGGGGACTGTACTCGGGGTCAGGGGTCAGGGTTGGGGGATTGTACTTGGGGTCAGGGTTCGGGGTTGAGTGTTGGGGGACTGTACTCGGGGTCAGGGTTCAGGGTTGGGGGACTGTACTCGGGGTCAGGGGTCAGGGTTCAGGGTTGGGTCACTGTACTTGGGGTCAGGGTTCGGGGTTCAGGGTTGGGGGACTGTACTTGGGGTCAGGGGTCAGGGTTAAGGGTTGGGGGACAGTACTTGGGGTCAGAGTTCAGGGTTCAGGGTTGGGGGAATGTACTTGGGGTCAGGGTTCGGGGTTCATGGTTGGGGGATTGGACTTGAGGTCAGGGGTCAGCGTTCAGGGTTGGGGGACTGTACTTGGGTTCAGGGTTCAGGGTTGGGGGACTGTACTTTGGTTCAGAGTTCAGGGTTGGGGGACTGTACTTGGGGTCAGGGGTCAGGGTTCAGGGTAGGGTCACTGTACTTGGGGTCAGGGTTCGGGGTTCAGGGTTGGGGGACTGTACTTGGGGTCAGGGGTCTGGGTTCAGGGTTGGGGGACTGTACTTGTGGTCAGGGGTCAGGGTTCAGGGTTGGGGACTGTATTCGTGGTCAGCGTTCGGGGTTCAGGTTTGGGGGATTGTACTTGGGGTCAGGGGTCAGGGTTCAGGGTTGGGGTCTGTACTTGGGGTCAGGGTTCAGGGTTCAGGGTTGGGGGACTGTACTTGTGGTCAGGGTTCAGGGTTCAGGGTTGGGGGACTGTACTTGGGTCAGGGTTCAGGGACTGGGGTCTGTTCTCGGGGTCAGGGTTCAGGGACTGGGGTCTGTACTCGGGGTCAGGGTTCAGGGACTGGGGTCTGTACTCGGGGTCAGGGTTCAGGGACTGGGGTCTGTACTCGGGGTCAGGGTTCAGGGACTGGGGTCTGTACTCGGGGTCAGGGTTCAGGGACTGCGGTCTGTACAATAAACATTACAGCGCAGTACAGGCCCTTCGGCCCTCGATGTTGTGCTGACCAGTGGAACCAATCTAATGACCCTCTAACCTAAACTATTCCAATGTTATCCATATGCCTATCCACTGACCATTTGAACGCCCTTAAAGTTGGCGAGTCCACAACTGCTGCAGGCAGGGCATTCCACACCCTTACTACCCTCTGAGTAAAGAACCTACCTCTGACATTCGTCCTATAATTACCACCCCTTAATTTAAAGCTATGTCCCCTTGTGTTAGCCTTCACCATCCGAGGTAAAAGGCTCTCACTGTCCACCCTATCTAACCCTCTGATCATCTTGTATGCCTCAATCAGGTCACCTCGTAACCTTCTTCTCTCCAATGAAAATAATCTCAAGTCCCTCAGCCTTTCCTCATAAGACCTTCCCACCATACCAGGCAACATCCTGGTAAACCTCCTCTGCACCCTTTCCAATGCCTCCACATCTTCCTTATAATGTGGTGACCAGAACTGTACGCAATACTCCAAGTGCGGCCGCACCAGAGTTTTGTACAGTTGTAACATGACCTCACGGCTCAGAAATTCAATCCCTCCACCGATAAAAGCTAACACACCGTACACCTTCTTAACAACCTTATCAACCTGGGTGCCAACTTTCAGGGATCTATGCACGTGTACCCCGAGATCTCTCTGCTCGTCAACACTACCAAGAGTCCTTCCATTAGCCCTATATTCTGTACTCCTGTTACTCTTACCAAAGTGAATCACCTCACACTTTTCTGTATTAAACTCCATCTGCCACCTCTCGGCCCAGCTCTGCAGCTTATCTATGTCCCTCTGCAAACTGTAACATCCATTCTCACTGTCTACAACTCCTCCAATTTTGGTGTCGTCAGCAAATTTACTAATCCATCCTTCTACACCCTCATCTAGGTCATTTATAAAAATGACAAACAGCAGTGGCCCCAAAACAGATCCTTGAGGTACACCACTTGTAACTGAACTCCAGGTTGAATATTTCTTATCAACCACCACCCTCTGTCTTCTATTAGCTAGCCAATTCCTGATCCAAACTGCTAAATCACCCTCAATCCCATGTATCTGCATTTTCTGCAGTAGCCTACCATGGGGAACCTTATCAAACACTTTGCTAAAATCCATATACACCACGTCAACTGCCTTACCCTTATCCACCTCTTTGGTCACCTTTTCAAAAAACTCGATGAGGTTTGTGAAGCACGACCTACCCTTCACAAAACCGTGTTGACTATCCCTAATCAATTTATTTCCCTCTAGATGATTATAAATCCTATCCCTTATAATTCTTTCCAAAACTTTGCCCATAACAGAAGTAAGGCTCACTGGTCTATAATTCCCAGGATGGTCTCTACTCCCCTTCTTGAACAAGGGGACAACATTTGCTATCCTCCAGTCTTCCGGCACTATACCTGAAGCCAATGATGACATGAAGATCAAAGCCAAAGGCTCTGCAATCTCCTCCCAGAGAATCCGAGGGTAAATCCCATCCGGCCCAGGGGACTTATCTATTTTCACACTCTCAAGAATTGCCAACACCTCCTCCTTATGTACCTCAATCCCGTCTAGTGTATTACCTGGTATCGCAGTATTCTCCTTGACTACACTGACTTTCTTCTGCGTGAATACTGATGAAAAATATTCATTCAGTGCCTCTCCCATCTCGTCAGGCTCCACGCACAACTTCCCACTGCTGTCTCTGACTGGCCCTAATCTTGCCCTAACCATACTTGAGAGGCTGCAGCAGTGTGATTTCCAGGAGCCTTGTTCATATCCTTCAGCTAGCGAGTGCACTGGGACCCAACAGCATCCACAGGACTGAGGTCAGTGCTGATATCCCAATCTGTGCTACAAATCCGACATCTGGCTGAACAACAGTCACCCTATCACCCCTTCACACTCGGAGAACAATCCCCCAACCTGAGAAACAAAATGGCTGCAACGGAAGGCACCCCATGAGCAGCAGAGAGCTATGTACTTACCTCCTCGCTAACCCTCACTGATGGAGCGCGGAAACGGGACTTTACGGGGCATGTCTGCTTTGCCTCAAATCCAGATTGGTGAATGCAATGGTCAAAAGGGGAAGTGTCGATGAAATTGTGCATGCATCGCAAAAATGCATTTAAATGGCAAGTGCAACCATTTCAGGTGTCGTCCCGACCATGGCAATTGTTGGGCTTTGGTAAAGGGGGAACTGGCGCACTGGTGGGCACGGATTGTACTTCTTACCTCCTGGCCGACTTTATCAAGTTTTCAAGCCCACAAACGGGCACAGCTTAATGGTAAAATCACGTCGTAAGGGGCAATTTAGCATGGGCAATCTACCTAACCTATACATCTTTGGACAATAAGGGACAGTTTAGCATTGCCAGTCCCCCTAATTTATGCATCTTTGGACACTAAGGGGCAATTTACCATCGCCAATCAACCTTACTTACATATCTTTGGACACCAAAGGACAATTTAGCCCACCCAAACTATCTAACCTACACATTTTGGGTACTAATGGCCAATTTAGCATGGCCAATCAACCTAACTCACACGTCTTTGGAATGTGGGAGGAAACCAGAGCACGCGATGGAAACCCATGCAGATATGTGGAGGACGTGCAAACTCTACACAGACATGAGACCCAAGGCTGGAATTGAATCCCTGCCTCTGGCTCTGTGAGACAGCAGTGCTAACCACTGTGCCACTGTATCAGCGTTCCAGTACAGGAACAGGGATATCTTGCTGAGAAAATACTGGGACTTGGTGAGGTCACGTCTGGGACATTACGTGCAGCTTTCACCTCCTTATCTGGAGGCGTGCAGAGTAGGTTTACAGACTGATTCCTGGGATAGACTGATGTATGAGGAGAGATTGAATGGGTTCGGATCATATTCACTGGAGTTCAGAAGGATGAGGGAGATCTCATAGAGACTAATAAAATTCTAACAGCACTAGACAGGGTCAATGCAGGAAGGATGTTCCCGATGGTGGGGGAGTCACAGTCTGAGGATAGAAGGTATACTGTTTAAGACAGGGATGAGGAGACGTTTCTTCACCGAGATGGCAGTCAGCCTGTGGAATTCACCACCACAGAAAGAATTGGAGACCATTTGTTTTCAAGAAGCAGTTCAATCTGGCACTTGGGATGACGAGAGAAGGTGGGGTCAGGATATTGAAATCGATAACTTGGAGTACTGTGCACAGTTCTGGTCACCTCACTACAGGAAGGATGTGGAAGCTATTGAGAGGGTGCAGAGGAGATTTACAAGGATGTTGCCTGGATTGGGAGGCATGCCTTATGAAGATAGGTTGAGGGAGCTCGGTCTCTTTTCCCTGGAGAGACGAAGGTTGAGAGGCAACCTGATAGAGGTTTATAAAATGTTGAGAGGAATAGATAGGGTGGATTCTCAGAGGCTATTTCCCCGGGTTGAAATGGTCGCTACGAGAGGACACAGATTTAAGGTGCGGGGAGGGAGGTTCAGAAGTGATGTTAGGGGTAAGTTTTACACTCAGAGGGTGGTGAGTGAATGGAATCGGCTGCCGTCAGTGGTGGTAGAGGCGAACTCGCTGGGGTCTTTTAAAAGACTTCTGGATGAGTATATGGGATCTAATGGTATTGGGGGTTATAGATAGGCCTGGTAGGTAGGGATAGCATCGGTGCAACTTGTGGGCCGAAGGGCCTGTTTATGCTGTAGTGTTCTATGTTCTATGAATAGTGGAGCAGGCTCGAAGGGTCCAATGGCCTCCTGCTGGTACAATTGTTCTATCGGTCTTGAATGGAGGCCTCCAGGTTGCCCAGGCCCTGCCTGTTGGCCATCCCCTCCCACCTGATAGGTTTGATTTTCTGATGGAAGCCCGTGTGTAACGGTGTTTGCTGTGGAGTCTCCGGTCAGTGGCTGGGTTCCACATAGCCTTGGCAGTTGGCAGCTGGATTCAGTGGCATGGCGGATCGGGGTGACAGGGGTCTCTGTCGCCACTTTCTCCCACGCTCATTGCCATCGGGGACAATGACTGCCCTGCCATTGAGGACATCTTGGATCTGGAACCTTCCACTCGATCCTACAACCTTGGCACAACCAAGTATGCACCTGCATTCCGAGCAGCATTGCTGTTCCTCTTCATTGGCACTCACAAGCCCCTTCCAGTCTGGCAATATGACAGTCTTTGCAAAAGTGATGGGGCTGACCTGAAACCACCATCCATGTTGATAAAAGACAGTTAACATCGAGCCTGGGAGCAGGAGGAGGCCAATTTGCCCTTCGAGTCTTCTTCATCATTCATCGCAATCATGGCTGACAATCCAACAGCCTTTTCCTGCCCTTTCCTCCATGTTATAAACTACAGGATTCCTACAGTGCGGAAAGAGAATCAGAATCAACCCTCAGAAAGAGCAGATCTCCCAGGCCCACTCCCTGCCCTAACCCTGTAGCCCTATGCATTGATCATGACCAATTCAGCCAACCTCCGCACCTTTAGACATTCAGGGGCAATATAGCATTGCCCATTGACTTCACCTATACATCTTTGGACACCAAGGAGAAATATACAATGGCCAATTCACCTAAGCTACAGATAATTGGAAAATAAGAAGCCATTTACTATGGCCAATCCACCTAATTTACATATTATTGGACACTAAGGAACAATTTATAATGGCCAATCAATTTAAACTATACATCTTTGGACAAAGGAGGAAACTGGAGCACCCAGTGGAAACCCATGCAGACACGAGGAGAATGTGCAGGCTCCACACAGACTGAGGTGGAATTGAATCTGGGTCCCTGACGCTGTGAGTTAGCAGTGCTTACCATGCATCTCACCTTCTCCCCCCTCCAACACCTTCACCTAAGTGGCAGATCTAACGGCTTCTTGGAAACATACAATATTTCAGCCTCAACTGATTTCTCATGCCTCAACCAACCATCATCCCGGTACCTAAGAAAAGCCAAGCCGCGTGTTTTAATGACTATCGGCCAGTGGCTCTGATATCCATCATTAGGAAGTGCTTCAAAAGGCTAGTCTTGGCACAAATCAGTTCCAGCATCCCAGACTACCTGGATCCATGACCACCACAACAGGTCCACAGCAGACACCATTTTCCTGGCCATTCACTCAACGCTGTAACACCGACATAACAAGGGCACCAATGTCAGACTACTATTGTACTGACTACAGCTCAGCCTTCAACACCACAAAACTCATCTCCAAACTTGGTGGCCTGGGGCCTCGGCTCAGGACTGGACCCCGATCTTCCAAACTCAGAGACCACAACCGGTAAGGAAGGGCAACAGCAGCTCCTCCACGATCATCTTCAACACCTGTGCCCCACAAGGTTGTGTTCTCAGCCCCCTTCTATACTCCTTCTCCACCTCGGACTGTGTGGCAGAATGCCCCTCAAACTCGATTTTCAAGTTTGGTGAAAACACCACCGTAGTGGGTTGGATCTCAAACAGCGACGAGACAGAGTACAGAAATGAGATAGACAATTTTTGCTGACTACACCACCATAGTGAGTCGGATCTCAAACAATGATGAGACAGGGGACAGGAATGAGATATAGAGTCTGGTGAACTGGTGCGGCAACAATAATCTCTCCCTCAATGTCAACAAAACAAAGAAGATAGTCATCATCTTCAGGAAGTGTAAAGGAGAACATGTCTCCGTCTGCAGCAATGGGGATTAATATGAAAGGGTCAAGAGCTTCAAGTTTTTAAGGAGCAGATCACCAGCAACCTGTCCTGGTCCCCTGATGCTGACAGTATAGTTAAGAAAACCTACCAATACCTTTACTTTCTCAGAAGACGAAGGAAATTTGGCATGCCAGCTACGAATCCCAACAACTTTTACAGACACACCATTGAAAGCATCATTTCTGGCTGTATCACAGCTTGGTGTGCCTCCTGTTCTGCCCAAGACCACAAGGTACTAAAAAAGGTTGTGAATATAGCCCAATCCATCATGCAAACCAGCCTTCCATCCACTGACTCTGACTACACTTCCCAACATTGATAAAGCAGCCAGAATACTTCAGGACCGCACGCACCCTGGAAATTCTCTCTCCCACCTTCTCCCTTCTAGAAAAAAGATACAAAAGGCTGAGGTCAATACCAACCACCTCAAGAACAGCTTCTTCCCTGCTGCCATCAGACTTTTGATTGGACTTACCTTGCATTGAGTTGATCTTTTTCTGCATCCGAGCTATGACTGTGACATTACGCTTGGCACCCTTGTGTTTCCATCTCTATGAGTGGTGTGTTTTTTGTCTGTATAGCGCACAAGAAACAATATTTTTGATTGTATACTAACACATGTGGCAATAACAAATCAACTCAAATCAAACCTTTGGCAAAAAAATCCCACAAGCTGGCCATAGCCTTTTGGGAAGAAATTTCTCCTTGTCTCAGCCATAGGCACAGTGGGTAGCACTGCTGCCTCACAGTGCCGGGGACCTGGGTTCGATTCCAGGTTTGGGTCACTGTCTGTGTGGGGTTTGCATATTCCCCATGTCTGTGTGGGTTTCCTCTGGGTACTTCAGTTTCCTCCCACACTCTGAAACATGTGCTGGTTAGGGTGCATTGACCTGAACAAGCACCAGAGTGTGGAGACTAGGGGGATTCCACAGGAATTTCATTGAAGTGTTAATGTAAGCCCACTTGTGACTCTAATGAATAAACTTAAACTTTAGCATCATAGGAGGCCCACAATGTGGAAGGAGGACAATTGGCATGTCGAGTCTTCACTGACCTGTCTGACATTGCGTTCGCACAGGTCTACCAGGAGCCCAATCCCCTAACCCCACTCACTCAGCTCGCAAATCCCCTAACATTTACAATGGCTAATTCATCGTACCTGTGTATCTTTACAACAAGGGACAGTTTAGCATGGCCAATTCACCTCACCTGCACATCTTGAGACAAGAAGGGGCAATTTAGCGTGACGAATCCATCCAACCCACACATCTTTGGACACGAAAGGGGCAATTTATCATGTCTAATCCACCTAATCTGCACATCTTTGGAGTGTGGGAGGAAACTGGAGCACCCAGAGGCAACCTGCACAGACACAGGAAGAACGTGAAAACTCCACACAGTCACCCAAGGTCTTTCATTATTATTGTCCCACTCTGAATTTGGCTAGTCCTCCTTCAATAAGTATATAGCTTTACTGTAGACTTATTGAAGGAAAAGTATCTGTGCACATTTCTGTTGGGGTTCTGGAAACTTGATTGTGTTACCAAAGGTGCAGCAGTTCCCCTGGTCTTTGGGGAGCTTTCTGATGGCAGTTCCTCCAATGATATTCAAACTCTTTGTCTGAAAGTTGTTTACTTCATTTTGCTCAGTGTCTGGAACTAAACCCAATCAACGTGGGACGTGAAGCTCGAAGTGCATCTGTCCTCTCCTTGATAAGTAAGGAGGAATCTTCTCAATGTGTCAGTTGGGGAATGGTGCCAGCATCGACAGCAACCATCCAGATATCCACTCTCATCTGAAGGACAGCAGAATGTCTCTTGGTTACTTGACCAAGCTGAAGATCTTGGGGGTGATCAATGATATTCAGAAGTATTACTACCCAGTCTTGGCTGCAGTTGGTGTCCCAGGTGAGTTACTATTTTTCAGGTTGGAGCTTCTGGAAGGGAGTGTGTGGCAACTTGGTCTTCATTTATAGCTTTTTATTCCATCATTTCTCATCAGTTTTTGTCACCAGGGAAGTCATAAATACGTGATACAAATTAGCACACTTTATGTATTTTCTCCCTCTTCGTTTCTTTCTCTGCAGCAAACCTACAGTTTGTCCTTGGCTTTCTCTTTTTTTCTCTTTTTCTTCTCTCTCTTTCTTTCTCTCTCTCTCTTTCTCTCTGCCCCCCACCCCGCACCCCACCATCTGTTTTTCTCTCTAAGTCTCTTTCTTTCGATTTTTTTCAGCTTCTCTTTGTGTCTCTTGTTTTTACTCTCTCTCTCTTTCTCCATCTCTCCCTCTCTGTCTCTCTCTGTCTCTCTCTGTTTCTCTTTTTTTCTCTCTACCTCTCTCTGTTGGTATTTTCTTTCTGTCTCTTTCTTTTCTCACTATCCCCCTCTCTCTCTCTTTCTTTTATCTCTGTCTCTCTTTTTCTCTGGCTCTCTTCTCTCTCTCTTTCTTTTTCTTCTCTACCTCTCTCTGTCGCTCTTTTCTCTCTGTCTCTTTCTTTTCTCTGTCTCTCTTTCTTTTATCTCTATCTCTCTTTTCTCTTTGCCTCTCTTCTTCTCTGTTTCTCTTTTTTTCTTTCTGTCTCTTCTCTCTCTCTGCTTCTCTTTCTCTGTCTCTTTTTCTCTCTCTATTTCTCTCACTCTGTCTTTTTCTCTCTCTGTCTTTATCTTTATCTCTCTCCCTCTCTTTGCCTCTCTCTTTCTGTCTCTCTCTCTCCCTCTGTCTCTGTCTCTCTCTCTCCCTCTGTCTCTGTCTCTCTCTCTCAATTCCAGAGTCACCACCCTTTGAGAGAAGTAGTTTCTCCTCATGTCTGTTTTAAATTTGCTATCCCTTACTGTAAAACTGTGACCACTTGTTCTAAATTGCAGTGTAAGAGGAAATATCCTCTCTATGTCTAAGTTGCCAAGCCTCCTGTTCATCTTAAATGCCTCAGTCAGTTCTCCTCAATTAGATATTGGGGTGGCGCAGTGAATGGCATGGCTGCCTCATAGCGCAAAGGACCCGGGTACAATTCCTGGCTTGGCTCACTGTCTGTGTAAAGTCCACATGTTCTTCCCACATCTGCATGGGTTTCTTTCCACAGTCTAAAGAAGTGTGAGTTAGGCTGATTGTCGATGTGAGGATCAGGGGACCAGCGAGGGTAAATGCACGGGGTTCAGGGGCCAGGTCTGGGTGGGATTGTGGTTGCTGCAGACTAGATGGGCAGAATGGCCTCCTCCTGCACTGTAGGGATTCTACGATTAACAGGAACATCATTGCGGTGTTAATGTGACACTAACGAATAAACATTTCTTCACACTTCAAGTTAACGTGGTGACGATTGCGATCTTGTCTCGGGGGAAGTGTGGTCTCTCCAGATGTGTCACTCTCTACCTGGTTGCGATGGCTGTGGCTGACCTGCTGGTCATTATTTTCGATATGATACTGAGGCACATACCGATCGTTTATCGGGAACAATTTTATTTCCTGCGGAACGTCAGGATCTGCAATATCCACGCCATCGCCCTTTATGCTGTCACTGACTGCTCTGTCTGGTTCACTGTCACTTTCACCTCTGACCGCTTTATCGCCATTTGTTTCCAGAAACTGAAAACAAAATATTGCACTGAGAAAACAGCATCCATCATTTTAGGAACCGTGACTGTGGTGAGCTGTTTGAAGAACACTTTCTGGTATTTTCTGTATTTAAGTGAATATTGGCTCTCTAATAGTCCCTGGTTTTGCACTGTTAAGTTTAATGTGATTAATTCATTGGTTTGGGCTGTGGTAGAGTTAATGCATTATATTTTAACACCCTTCCTACCCTTTTGTTCCATTGTGTTGTTCAATGCCTTGACCGTCAGGAGCATTTTAATTGCCACGAGAGCCCACAGTCGACTCCGAGCTCACAACAGTGGTGAGAAACCCAGTGACCCCGAGGTGACCAACCGAAGAAAGTCCATGATTTTACTCTTTGTCATTTCAGGGAACTTCATGCTCCTCTGGGTGGTGTTCATGGTCTGTTCTACCATGAGAAGTTTGGATTATTTGGGATATTATGTTTCCCTGCTCACGTTTATCACAGAAATTGGTTTGATGCTCCAACTCCTGAGTTGTTGCACAAACACATTCATTTACGCAGTGACCCAAAGGAAATTCAGAGATGAGTTGAAGCATAGAGTGGAATACCCTTTCAAAATGATGGTCAAATCAATTTGTTAATAAAGACTCATTCATTTATTGCTCTTATTATTACGTAAAATAAACCCCCAGGTATATGATTGTTTTTTTCCTGTTTTGTCGCACAAACCTTTCCTCCCATAAAAGGTCAGTAACACAATGGTGAGAAACATTGTAACCCTTGAATGCTACGCTGTCTCCCAGGAAAAAACAAATCCCTCCACCTCGTCCAGAGCCAAGTTTGACTTCTTTATCTGTGCTTTTAGCATCAATGTCGCTGTGAAACAATGGTTTTCACTGCTACCTCAGAGTGCCAGGGACCTAGACTTATTCCCAACTTGGCTCACCATCTGTGCAGATTCTGCATGTTCTCCCCGTGTCAGTGTGGGTTTCCTCCGGGTGCTCTGATTTCCTCCGAAAATCTGAATGAGGTATTGGTTAGATGAATTGATCATGCTGAAATGCCCCGTAATGTCCAAGGATGTGCAGGTTAGGGGGATTGGTCACACTAAATTACTCTTTACAGTCTAAATGTGTGCAGTTTAGGTGGATTGGACATGCTAAATTGCCCCTCGGTGTCCAAAGATGTGCAGATTATTTGCATTGGTCATGCTAAATCTCCCTCACTGTACCCAAACAGACACCTGAATCTGGTGACTAGGAATTTCATCATAATTTAGTTGCAGTGTTAATGTGAGCCTAGTTGTGACACAAATAAATAAATAGATAACCTTGCAAACCTCATTACTGAGCTTGCACATGGCATTGTGGGGGGAGGAGGAAGAAGGTGACATGTTGAGTGACACCACAGTGATTAGGCATTAAATGCACCAGTACGCCATTCACTCCCTGGAATCCGTTCCCCAATTCAATCTGATCATGACCGCTTTCATCTCGGACTCATCTCCACTTTCCTGTCTGTTTTCCATAACCCTTTAACCCCATTACTGATTAAAAATCTGTCTATCTCCTCCTTCAACCGTCTCAAAATCCCAGCATTCACTGCGCTCTGGGGTAGAGAATTCCACAGACGTACTAGCCTTTGGGAGAAGTAGTTTCTCCTCATTGGTTTAAAATCTGCCACCTCTGATCCTGTAGGTGGGCACGGTGGCAGAGTGGTTAGTACTGCTGCCTCACAACACCGAGGACCTGGGATCGATTCCTGCCTTGGATCACTGTCTGTGCAGTGTCTGCACATTCTCCTCGTGCCTGTGGATTCTGTCGGGGGCTCCGGTTTCCTCACTGGAGCCTTGATGTAGTGGTTAGTGCATTGGCCATGCTAAAATCTCCTTTAGTGTACCTGAACAGAGTGCGTGTGGTTTCACAGTAACTTCATTACAGTGTTAATGTGAGCTTACTGGTGACACTAATAAATAAATATTAAACTTTATGAATCAAAATGTTAAGGGAACTGCAGTATGGAAGGGTAGATGCAATGTTACTGGAAATGTTGTTGAATTATTACCTGCAGTTCTCTATCTGTTCTTGGCCTGACACCTAAGAAGGTCATGTTCCTGTTGAAATGTTCGAGGAACAAGATCCACCAGTGTTATTTCAGGCCATCAGTGTTAAATTAGGAGCATGGGAGTCATTGTTCTGCGGTAAGAGGATAGTAGAGTCATTACATAGAAACATTGAGGCGATTACACAAGAACATAAGAAATAGGAGCAGGAGTAGGCCATCTAGCCCTTCGAGCCTGCCCCGCCATTCAATAAGATCATGGCTGATCTGACGTGTCTCAGTTCCACATCCCTGCCCTCTCCCCATAACCCTTAATCCCCTCTCTTATCAAAAACCCATCAACCCGCGTCTTAAAAATATTTAGCGAGGCAGCCTCCACCACTTCAACGGGCAGAGAATTCCAGAGATTCACCACCCTTTGAGTGAAGAAGTTCCTCCTCAACTCCGTTCTAAACCACCCCCCTTTATCTTGAGGCTGTGCCCCCTAGTCCTACTGTCCTTTCTGAGTGGGAATGAAGATGACAAGACTTTTATTTCATTGTTTTTTTTATTATTTCATCATTGTACAATTTAACTTAGATATTAACCATGGAAGAGTTATCTGCACTTTCACAGTCTTTATTGATGAACACAAGGAGGATTGATCAATAAGAATTGTTTCACAAGATCATCACAGCTGCTCACTCCCAAAATGTATTTTTGCCTCTCACCATGGGGTTATTCCACACTCTGAGTCCAGCTTGTTCACACAGTCCATGTTGACCTTGAAGCGGACAGCCAAACAGACAAGGGGTGTGAAATGTGTCAATTGAAATTTCAGGGGGCTGTGCCAACACCTTTTAGAGCATATCTTCCTGCTTAGAAAGGACAGCAGAACTCGAGGGCACAGCCTCAAAAGGAGGCGGGGGAGAGGCAGTTTAGAACAAAGAACAGATCTGTGGGAGAAAATGGAGGCTTTTGACTGAAGATGCGAAGACGTAGACTTAGGCCTCCATATATAGAGAACAAAGAACAAAATCAGCCCAGGAAACAGGCCCTTCGGCCCAACGAGCCCGCGCTGCTATCTCAACACCACCAGTCCCCCTCTCCCCCCATGACCCCTGTCTAATGTTTTATGGCCATCCAGATTGAGGGAAACTGATTTAGGGACAATTTATTACCTCCAATCAGCCTAACAGCACATCTTTGGGGTGTGGGAGGAAACCGGAGCACACGGAGAAAACCCACGCAAGCACGGGGAGAATGCGCAAACTCCCACAGACACCGGCCCAAATCCATGTGTCTGCACAGCAATCAGTGATAGTCACTGAGCTGTCGTCTTGCCCAGTATCTGGTCCAGTTTAGACACACACTAACGAAATGAAGCACAAGGCCAATCTCGAATAACCAAGAGCAGCCCCAGTACGACCCATCGCGTGTATGCCCCTCGTTGGACACAAGGCGGACCGACTTAAAACCTGTGAATGAAAAGAGAAAAAACATTATTATCATACTATACCCATTTACATTACCAGGGACCCTTATTTAAAACAATCTCCTATATCCACCCATCTCCAACTCAGTCATGTGCCTGTCTAAGTTACTCTTAAACAACTCCAGCGTGCCTGCCTCCACCACCTTACTTGGCAGAGCATTCCATACCCCCACTACCCTCTGTGTGAAAAACTTCCCTCTAATATCTGTGTTGTACCTCTCCCCCCTCACCTTAAGTCCATGACCCCTTGTCCTACGTGTCTCTATTATAGGAAATAGCTTACCTCTGTTTATCTATACCCTTCATAATCTTATATACCTCGATTAGATCCCCCCTCAGTCGCCGTCTTTCAAGGGAAAACAGCCCCAATCTGTTCAATCTTTCCTCATACCCCAGTCCTTCCATACCAGGCAACATCCTGGTAAACCTCCTCTGCACTCTCTCCAGAGTCTCCACGTCCTTCCGGTAGTAAGGTGACCAGAACTGGACGCAGTACTCCAAATGCGGCCGAACCAACATTCTGTACAATTGCAACATTAGACTCCAGCTCTTATATTCTATACCCCTTCCTATAAAGGCTAACATACCATAGACTTTCTTCACCACACTCTCTACTTGCACTGCCACCTTCAAAGTCTTGTGCACTTGCACCCCCGGGTCTCGCTGCGATTCTATACTCCTTACAGACTTACCCTTTACCAGATAACTCCCCCCTACATTATTCCGGCCAAAATGCATCACCTCACATTTATCTGGATTAAACTCCATTTGCCAGGTATCTGCCCAATACACCAGCCTATCAATATCCCGCTGTATTGCCAGACACTGCTCCTCACTGCCCACCAATCCAGCCATCTTGGTGTCATCAGCAAATTTGCTGATCACACCACCTACTCCCTCTTCCAAATCATTTATATACACGACAAAGAGAAGAGGTCCCAATACCGAGCTGTGCAGCACACCACTAGTGACAGACCTCCAGCTAGAAAAGGACCCCTCCACTACTACTCTCTGACTCCTCTTTGCAAGCGAGTTCTCAACCCATCTAGATACCTGACCACATATCCCATGAGCCTTAATCTTCTGTACCAACCAACCATGAGGGACTTTGTCAAATGCCTTACTAAAATCCATATAGACAACATCAACGGCTCGTCCTTCGTCAAACGTTTTTGTCACCTCCTCAAAGAATTCTACCAGAATCGTAAGGCAAGACTTCCCCTTTACAAAGCCATGCTGCGTATCCTTAATCAGATCGCAAAGCTTCAAGTGCGCATACATCCTATCCCTAAGAATCCTCTCCATCAACTTACCTACCACTGACGTTAAACTCACCGGTCTATAGTTACCCGGGTTATCCCTCCTACCCTTTTTAAACAACGGTACCACGTTCGCTATCCTCCAGTCCTCTGGGACCTCACCTGTGTCCAAAGAAGAGACAAAGATTTGCGTCAGAGGCCCAGCAATCTCATCCCTCGCCTCCCTAAGCAGCCGGGGATAAATGCCATCAGACCCCGGAGATTTATCAGTTTTAATGCCCTCTGAAAGCCCTGACACTTCTTCCCTCGTAATCGATAGATCCTTCAATTGGTCTACCACTCCCTCAATGACCGTACCAGACATCAAGCCCCTCTCCTTCGTGAATACCGACGCAAAGTATTCATTCAGGATCTCCCCCATTTCCTCTGCCTCTAAGCACAATTCCCCACGTCTGTCCCTGAGGGGACCGATTTTACCCCTAGCCACCCTTTTGTTCTTAAGATAGGAGTAAAACGCCTTTGGATTCTCCTTAATCCTACCTGCCAAAGCCATCTCAGAAAAACTCTGAGACCCAGAGACCCAGAGATGCAGAGACCCAGAGACTCTGAGACTCTGAGACCCAGAGATGCAGAGACCCAGAGAATCTGAGACCCAAAGAATCTGAGACTCTAAGACTCTGAGACCCAGAGACCCAGAGTCTCTGAGACTCTGAGACCCAGAGACCCAGAGACTCTGAGACACAGAAACTCTGAGAAACTCTGAGACCCAGAGACCTAGAGACTGCGAGACCCAGAGACCAAAAGCCTCCGAGACCCAGAGACTCTGAGACTCTGAGATTCTGAGAATCTCTGAGACCCAGAGACACAGAGAGTCTGAGAATCTGAGACCCAGAGACTCTGAGAATCTGAGACCCTGAGACCCAGAGACTCTGAGAACCTGAGACTCTGAGAAACTCTGAGAACCAGAGACCCAGACACCCAGAGACCCAGAGACTCTGAGAAACTTTGAGACCCAGTGACTCTGACACTCTGAGATTCTGAGACCCAGTGGCTCTGAGACTCTGAGACTCTGAGACCCAAAGACCCAGAGACCCTGAGACTCTGAGTCTCTGAGACACAGAGAGCCAGAGACTCTGAGACCCAGAGACTCTGAGACTCTGAGACATAAAGATCCAGAGACCTTGAGACCCAGAGACTCTGAGACTCTGAGAAACTCTGAGACTCAGTGCGTCTGACACTCTGAGACTCTGAGACACAGAGACCCAGAAACACTGAGACCCAGAGACCCAAAGACACTGAGACCCTGAGACTCTGAGACCCAGAGAGCCAGAGACTCTGAGACCCAGAGACCCAGAGACCCAGAGTCTCTGAGACCCAGAGATTCTGAGACTCTGAGAAACTCTGAGACCCAGAGACTCCGAGACTCCGAGACTCAGAGACCCAGAGACACTGAGACTCTGAGACCCAGAGACGCAGTCACGCAGACACACAGAGATTCTGAGACTCTGAGGCCCAGAGACTCTGAGACGCAGAGACCCAGACACTCTGAGACCCTGAGACCCAGAGGCTCTGATGCTCTGAGACTCTGAGACTCAGAGACCTGAGACTCTGAGATTCCAACACTCTGAGACTCTGAGACCCAGAGACCCAGAGACTCAGTGACTCCGAGAGTCTGAGAATCTGAGGCCCAGAGACCCAGAGACTCTGAGACCCAGAGCCTCTGAGACTCAGACCCAGAGACCCAGAGACTCTGAGACTCTGAGAAACTGTGAGACCCAGAGAACCAGAGACGCAGAGACTCTGAGACAAAGAGACCCAGAGAGCCAGGGACTCTGAGACGCGGAGACACAGAGACCCAGAGACTCTGAGACTGTGAGACTGTGAGACACAGAGACGCTGAGACCCAGAGACTCAAACATTCTGAGACACAGATACAGAGACCCAGAAACACTGAGGCACAGATCCAGAGACCCAGAGACTCTGAGAATATGATACCCAGAGACCCAGAGACCCAAAGACTCTGAGACTCTGAGACATCATGAGAACCAGAGACCCTGAGACTCAGAGACCCAGAAACTCTGAGACCCAGAGACGCAGAGTCCCAGAGAATCTGAGACACAGAGACTCCGAGAAGCTCTGAGAAACCCTGAGACCCAGAGACTCTGAGACCCTGAGACCCAGAGAGTCTGAGACTCTGAGACTCTGAGACCCTGAGACCCAGAGACTGAGACACAGAGACCCAGAGACCCCGAGACTCTGAGGTTCTGAGACTTTGAGACAGAGATATAGAGACTAGAGACACTGAGACTCTGAGACTGTGAGACACAGAGACACAGAGACTCAGAGACTCATAGACACAGAGACTCAGAGACACTGACACACAGAGACACAGACACACAGAGAATCAGAGACAGAGACACAGAGACTCTGACACTCTGAGAATCAGAGACACAGAGACTCACGGACACAGAGATTCATAGACACAGTGACACAGAGATACAGAGACTCTGAGAATCTGACACTGAGACACAGAGACACAGAGACTCAGTGTCAGAGTGACTCAGAGACACAGAGATTCAGAGACTCAGAGGCACCGAGACTGAGAGACACAGCGACTCAGTGACACAGAGAATCAGAAACTCAGTGAAATAGAGACACAGAGACAGAAAGATTCAGAGACGCAGAGATTCAGAAACTCAGAGAAACAGAGACACAGGGACTCAGAGACACACACAGAGACACAGAGACAGAGAGACACAGGGACTCAGAGACACAGACACTCAGAGACAAAAAGCCTCAGAGATACAGAGACTGAGAGACAAAGACAATCAGAGACATCAAGATAGAGAATCACAGAGCCTAACAGTAACCCTAACCCTAACCCAAACGCGAACCCTAAACCTAACCCTAGCCATAACCCAGACCCTGACCGTAATGCCTAACCCTAACCCTAACCATAACCCAGAACCTAACCCTAATGCCTAACCCGAACCCTAACCCTAACTCTAAGCCTAACGATAACACTAACTACAAACATAAGCGGAACCCTAACCCTAACCATAACCAGAACCCAGGCCGTAACCCTAATAACAAAACCCTAATGCCGAACCCTAACCCTAGCCATAACCCAGACCCGAACCGTAATGCCTAACCCTAACCCTAACCATAACCCAGGACCTAACGCTAATGACTAACCCTAACCCTAACTCTAACCCTAGTTATAACACTGACTACAAACATAAACCAAACCCTAACCCGAACCATAACCAGAACCCAGACTGTAACCCTAACAGCAAAACGTAACCCGAATGCCTAACCCTAACCCTAACGCTAACACGATCTATAAACCTAAAACTAACCCTAACCCAGACCGTAACCCTGACCCAGACCATAACCCTAACCCTATTGCCAAACCCTAACACTCATGCCTAACCCTAACCAGGACCCAGACCGTAACCCAGACCGTAACCTTAACCCGAACACCAAACTCTAACCTGAATCAAAACCCTTACCCTAACCCGAACGCGAACACCAACCATAAACCTAAACCTAACGTGAAACCTAACCATAACCCAGACCGTAACTCGAACAACAAATCCTAACCCGAACCCTAATGCTAACACTAACCATAAACCTAACCCTAACCCTTACCCAGACCATAACCCTAACCCGAGCACCAAACCCTAACCCCAACATCAAACCCGAACCCTAATGCCAAACCCTAACCCGAACCCGAACGCTAACCATAAACCTAAACCTAACCCTAACCTTAACCAGAACCAAGACCATAACCCAAACCCTAATGGCTAACCCCCTTACCCGAACCTTAAAGCTAAGAAAACCATAAACCTAAACCTAACCTTAATCCGAATACAAGACCCTAACACTAACTCTAACCCTAATCGCAAACCATAACAGTAAAACTAACGCTAACACTCACCCAAATCCCTAACCCTAACCCAAACACCTAACGCTAACCCTAACACCTAACCCGAACCCTAACTCTAACCCTATCAGTGAACACTAACACTAACCCTAATCCTAACCCTAACCCTCACCGTAACCCAAACACCTAACGCTAACCCTAACAACTAACCCGAACACGAACCCTAGCCCTAACCCTAACCCTGACAATAATACAAGCATCAAATCCGAAACCTAACCCTAACCCTAACATTAATCCTAACCCTAACCGTAACCATAATCCAAAAACACCAAACCCTAAACCTAACCCCAACACTAACCTTCACCCTAACACTAATCCTAACCCTAACACTGACCCTAACACTAACCATAACTCTAACCTTAACCCTAATCCTAACGCTAACTCCAACCCTAACCCTAGCCCTAACCATAATCCAAACACCAAACCCTAACCCTAACCCGAACTCAAGCACGAGCACTAACGCGAGCCCGAACACTAAATCTAACGCTAACCAGAGCCCTAAACCTAACCCTAACTCGAACCCAAATCTCAACCCAAACCCTAACTCGAACCCAAACCCTAATCCTAACACTAAGACTAAACCTAACCATAAATCTAACCCTAACCCTAACCTAATTTTAACCCTAACGCTAACCCTAAGCCTACCCTTAACTCTAATCCTAACCCTATCCCTAACTCTAATCCCAAACCTAACCCTAACTCTAATCCTAACTCTAACCCGAACCCTAACTCCAACCCTAACCCTAACTCTAACCCTAATCTAAATCATTACCCTAACTCGAACCCAAACCCTAATCCAAACACAAAGACTAACCCCAACCCTAACTCTAATCCTAACCTTAACACTAACTCTATCGCTAACCCTATCCCTAACTCTAATCCTAATCCTATCCCGAACTCTAACCCGGGCCCTAACCCTAACTCTGATCCTAACCCTGCCTCTAACCTTAACCCCAACCCAAACCTTAATCCTAACAGTCACCCTAACCCCATCTCTAACCCGAACCCTAAACCAAACTCTAACTCTAACCCAAACCTAGCGCTAACCCCAACCCTAACGTGAGACCTAACACCAAATCTAATGCTAACCCGAGCATAAACCAAACCCTAACCCTAACCCTAACCCTAACTCTAACCCTAACCCTAACCCTAACCCTAACCCTAACCCTAACTCTAGTGCTAACCCTAACCCTAACCCTAAACCAAACACCAAACCTTAAGCTAAACCCGAACAATAACCCACAACCTAACTGTAATCCTAACGCGAACCCTAACATTCACATAACTCTAACTCTAATCCTAACCCTAACTTGAACTTTCACATAACCCTGACTCTAATCCGAACCCTAACCCTAACTCTAACCCTAACTCTAACCCTAACTCTAACCTGAACCCTAACCCTAACTCTGATCCTAACCCTACCTCTAACCTGAACCCCAACCCAAACCTGAATCCTAACAGTAACCCTAACCCCAACTCTAACCCGAAACCTAAACCGAACTCTAACTCTAACCCCAACCTAGCCTTAACCCCAACCCTAACACTGGACCTAACACCAAATCTAATGCTAACCCGAGCCGAAACCTAACCCTAAATCAAACCCTAATCTAAACCCTAACCCAAACTCCAACCCAAACCCTAAATCAAACCCTAATCTAAACCCTAACCCAAACTCGAACCCAAACCCTAAACCTAACACTCAGACTAACCCTAACCCGAACTCTAATCCTAACCATAACGCTAACTCGAATGCGAACCCAAACCTAACTCTAACTCGAACCCTAACTGTAATCCTAACCCGAAACCTAACGCTAACCTTCGACCTAAACCTAACCCTAACTCTAATCCTAATATAAACCCGAACCCAAATTCGAACCAAAACCATAAACCGAACACGAAGAGTAACGCTAAACCTAACTAATCCTAACCCTAACCCTAACTCTCACGCTAACGTTAAACCGAACCCTAACTCTAACCCTAACCCTATCAGTAACTCTAACCCTAACTATAGTGATAACCCTAACCCTAACCCTTAAACAAACACCAAACCTTAAACCTAACCCGAACGATAACCCACAACCTAACTCTAATCCTAACCCTAACCCTAACCTTCACAAAACCCTAACTCTAACCTAACCCTAACCCTAACACTAACCCTAACCCTAACCCTAAACCAAACACCAAACCTTAAACCTAAACCGAACAATCACCCACACCCTAACTCTAATCCTAACCCTAAACCGAACCTTCATATAACCCTAACTCTAATCCTAACCCTAACCCTAACACTAACCTTACCTTTAACCTGAACCCCAACCCAAACCTTAATCCTAACAGTAAACCAAACCCCAACTCTCACCCGAAACCTAAACCGAACTCTAACTCAAACCCGAACCTAGCCCTAATCCTAACCCTAACGCTAGATTTAGCACTAAATCTGATGCGAACCCGAGCCGAAACCTAACCCTAAATCAAACCCTAATCTAAACCCTAACCCAAACTCGAATCCAAACCCTAAACCTAACACTGAGACTAACCCGAACCCGAACTCTAATCCTAACCATAACGCTAACTCTAACGCAAACCCAAACCTAACCCTAACTCGAACCCTAACTGTAATCCTAACCCGAAACCTAACGCTAACCTTAGACCTAAACCTAACCCTAACTCTAATCCTAATCTAATCCCGAACCCAAACTCAAACCAAAACCATAATCCGAACACAAAGACTAACGCTAACCCTAACTCTAATCCTAACCCTAACCCTAACTCTCACGCTAATGCTAAATCGAACCCTAACTCTAACCCTAACCCGATCTGTAACTCTACCCCTAACTCGAGTGCTAACCCTAACCCTAACCCTAAACCAAACACCAAACCTTAAACCTAACCCGAACAATAACGCACATCCTAACTCTAATCCTAACCCGAACCCTAACATTCACGTAACTCTAACTCTAATCCTAACCCTAACCCTAACCCTAACCCTAATCCAAACACCTAACCCTAATCCTAAACCGAACCGAAGAACTAGCCCTAACGCTAGCCCTAAAACTAAATCTAACGCGAACCTGAGCCCAAACTTAACCCTAACTCTAACCCCCATCTAAAACCTAACTCTAACTCGAACCCAAACCCAAATCATAGAACTAAGACGAACCCTAACCCTAACTCTAATCATAACTCTAAAACTATCTCTAACGCTAACCCTAACTCTAACCTTAACCCTATACCTAATGCTAACTGTAATGGGAACCCTAACCTAACTCTAACTCTAACCCTAACCCGATCCCTAAACCTAACCCTATCCCTAACCCGAAACCTAACCCAAGCCCTAACCCTAACGCGAACTCGAACGCCAAGCCGAACCCTAACTTAACCCGAACTGTAATCCTAACCCTAACCGTAAATCTAACCCTAACCCTATCCCTAACCCTAATCCTAATCCGATCCCTAACTCTAACCCTAACGCTAAACCGAACCCTTAACCCTACTTCAAACCATAATCATAATGCTAACCCTAACCCTAACTCTAACCCGAGCCTTAAACTTAACTCTAACCAGAAGCCTAACCCAAAGTGTAACCCAAACCCTAATGCTAACCCTAGCCCTAAACCTAACCCTAACTCTAACCCTAAGCCTAACCCTAACTATAACCTGAACCCTCATGCTAACCCTAGCCCGAAACCTAACCCGAACTCTAACCCTCATCTAAAGCCTAACCCAAACTCGAACCCAAACCCTAATACTAAAACTAAGACTAACCCTAACCCAAACTCTAATCCTAACCCTAACCCTAACTCTAACGCTAACCCTAAACCTAACCTTAACTCTAACCCTAATCCTATCTGTAACTCTAACCCGAGGCCTAAACCTAACCTTAACTCTAAACCTAATCTAAACCCAAACCCTAACTCGAACCCAAACCCTAATCCTAACACTAAGACTAAACCTAACCCTAACTCTAATCCTAATGCTAACACTATCTCTAACGCTAACCCTAACTCTAACCCTAACCCTGTCCGTAACTATAACCCCAACCGTAACTCTAAAGCTAACCCTAAGCTAACCCTAACCTAACCCTAACTCTAACCCTAACCCTATCCCGAACCCTAAACCTATCCCTATCCCGAAACCTAACCCTATCCCGAACCCAAATGCTAACTCGAACGCCAAGCCTAACCCTAACCGTAAATCTAACCCGAAACCTATCCCTCACTCTAATCCTAATCCGATCCTTGACTCTAACCCTAAACCGAACCCTTAACCCTACTCCAAACCATAATCATAATGCTAACCCTAACCCTAACTCTAACCCGAACCCTAAACCAAACTCTAACCCAAAGCCTAACCCTAACTGTAACCTGAACCCTCATGCTAACCCTAGCCCTAAACCTAACCCGAACTCTAATCCTCATCTAAAGCCGAACCCAAACTCGAACCCAAACCCTAATATTAAAACAAAGACTAACCCTAACCCAAACTCTAAACCTAACCCTAACCCTAACTCTAACGCTAACCCTAAACCAAACCCTAACTCTAACCCTAATCCTATCTGTAACTCTGACCCGAGGCCTAAACCTAACCCGAACTCAAACCCTAATCTAAACCCAAACCCTAATCCGAACACTAATACTAACCCTAATCCTAACTCTAATCCTAACCCTAACACTAACTCAAACGCTAACCTTAACTTGAACACTAACCCTACCCGTAACTCTAACACTAGGCCTAAACCTAACACTAACTCTAATGCGAACCCTAACCTAACCCTAACTCTAACCCTAATCCTAACCCTAACACTAACCCAATCCCAAACACGAACCCTATCCCTATCCATAGCCCTAACCCTATCCTTACCCCTAACGCTTACTCAAATGCAAGACCTAACCCTAACCTAAATCTAACATGGACTGTAATCCTAACCCCATCCCTAAATCTAACCCTAAGCCTAACCCTAACTCTAATCCTAACTCTATCCCTAACTGCAATCCTAACCCTAACCCTAACTCTATTCCTAACCCAAACCCGAACCCAAACCCAAACCACAAGCCTAACTCTAATCCCAACTCTAACTCTAATGCAAAGCCTAACCTATCCTAACCCTAACCCTAACTCTAACCCTAACCCTAAATCTAACACTAACCCTAACGCTCACCCTAACCCGAAACTTAACCCTAACTCTGAACCTAATCTAAACCCTAACCTAAATCCTACTCCTAACACTAAGATTAACCCTAACTCTAATCCTAACCCTAACGCTAACCCTAAACCTAACCCTAACCCTAACTCTAACCCTAACCTTATCCATAACTCGAAACCTAAACCTAAACCTTACCTTAACTCGAATGCTAACCCTAACCCTAACCCTAACCCCAACCCTAACCCTAAACCTAGCCCTAACCCTAACCCTATCCCTAACCCTAACCATATCCCTAAACCTAACACGAACGCTAACGCTAACCCTATCCCTAACTCTAATCCTAATCCTATCCCGAACTCTAACCCGAACCCTTACCCTAACTCTAACCCTAAATCGAACCCTAACCCTAACCCGAACACTAACTCTAACTCTGATCCTAACCCTAACTGTAACCTTAACCCCAACCCAAACCTTAATCCTAACAGTAAACCTAACCCCAACTCTCGCCGGAACCCTAAACCGAACTCTAACTTAAACCCGAACCTAGCCCTAACCCTAACCCTAACGTTAGACCCAACACTAAATCTAATGCTAACCCGAGCCGAAACCTAACCCTAAATCAAACCCTAATCTAAACCCTAACCCAAACTCGAACCCAAACCCAAAACATAACACTAAGACGAACCCTAACCCAACCTCTAATCCGAACCATAACGCGAACTCTAACGCAAACCCAAACCTAACCCGAACTCGGACCCGAACTGTAATCCTAACCCAAAACCTAACGCTAACCTCAGACCTAAACCTAACCATAACTCTAACCTGAATCTAAACCCAAACCCAAACTCAAACCAAAGCCATAAACCGAACACTAAGACTAACGTTAACTCTAACTCTAATCCGAACCCTAACCCTAACTCTCACGCTAATGCTAAACCGAACCTGAACTCCAACCCTAACTCTATCCATAACTCTAACCACAACTCGAATGCTAACCCTAACCCGAACCCTAACCCGAACCCAAATACCAAATCTTAAACCTAACCCGAACACTAACCCACACCTGAACACTAATCCGAACCCTAACCCGAACCCTCACATAGCCCGAACTCTAATCTCAACCCTAACCCCAACACAAACCATAACTCTAACCTTAACCTAACCCTAACCCTAGCCCTAAAAGTAACCCTAACACTAACCATAATCCAAATACCGAACCCTAACCCTAACCCTAACCGAAGAACTAGCCCTAACGCTAGCCCTAACACTAAATCTAACGCTAACCCGAGCCCTAATCCTAACCCTAACTCTAACCCTAATCTAAAACCTAACCCTAACTCGAACCCAAACCCTAATCCTAAAACTAAGACGAACCCAAACCCTAACTCTAATCCGAACGCTGACACTATCTCCAACGCTAACCCTAACCCTATGGTAACTCTAAGCTTAACCCTAAACCTAACCCTAACTCTAATGCTAACCCTAACCTAAACCTAACTCTAACCCTAACCCTATCCCTAACCCTAAACCTATCCCTATCCCGAAACCTAACCCTATCCCTAACCCTAACGCAAACTCGAACGCCAAGCCTAACCCTAACTTAACTCTAGCCCTAGCTGTAATCCTAACCCTAACCGTAAATCTAACCCTAACCCTATCCCTAACGCTAATCCTAATCCGATCCCTAACTCTAACCCTAAACCGAACCCTTAACCCTACCCCAAACCATAATCATAATGCTAACCCTAACCCTAACTCTAACCCGAACCCTAAACCAAACTCTAACCCAAAGCCTAACCCTAACTGTAACCTGAACCCTCATGCTAACCCTAGCCCTAAACCTAACCCGAACTCTAACCCTCATCTAAAGCCTAACCTAAACTCAAACCCAAACCCTAATACTAAAACTAAGACTAACCCTAACCCAAACTCTAATCCTAACCCTAACCCTAACTCTAACGCGAACCCTAAAAGCAACCCTAACTCTAACCCTAATCCTATCTGTAACTCTAACCCAAGGCCGAAACCTAACCCGAACTCTAACCCTAATCTAAACCCAAACCCTAACTTGAACCCAAACCCTAATCCGAACACTAATACTAACCCTAATCCTAACTCTAATCCTAACCCTAACACTAACACTAACGCTAACCTTAACTTGAACACTAACCCTATCCGTAACTCTAACACTAGGCCTAAACCTAACACTAACTTGAATGCAAACCCTAACCTAACCCTAACTCTAACCCTAATCCTAACCCTAACACTAACCCAATCCCAAACCCGAACCCTATCCCTATCCATAGCCCTAACCCTATCCTTAACCCTAACGCTAACTCAAACGCAAGACCTAACCCTAACCTAAATCTAACACAAACTGTAATCCTAACCCTATCCCTAAATGTAACCCTAAGCCTAACCCTAACTCTAATCCTAACTCTACCCCAAACTGCAATCCTAACCCTAACCCTAACTCTATTCCTAACCCTAACCCTAACCGAACCCAAACCACAAGCCGAACTCTAATCCCAACTCTAACTATAATGCAAAGCCGAACCTATCCTAACCCTAACCCTAACCCTAACTCTAACCCTAAACCAAACTCTAACCCTAACCCTAACTCTAACCCTAACCCTAAACCAAATTCTAACCCGAACCCTAAATCTAACACTAACCCTAACCCTAACGCTCACCCGAACCCTAAACCTAACCCTGACTCTAAACCTAATCTAAACCCTAACCCAAACTCAATCCAAAACCTACTCCGAACACTAAGATTAACCCTAACTCTAATCCTAACCCTAAACCTAACCCTAACCTTATCCATAACTCTAACCCTAAACCTAAACCTTACCAGGATGTTGCCTGGTATGGAGGGGAGGTCCTATGAGGAGAGACTGAGGGATTTAGGGTTGTTTTCATTGGAAAGAAGGAGGCTAAGAGGGGATCTTATTGAAACATATAAGATGGTTAGAGGTTTAGATAGGGTGGACAGTGATAGCCTTTTTCCTCGGATGGAGAAAGCTAGCACGAGGGGGCATGGCTTTAAATTAAGGGGTAGTAGTTATAGGACGGATGTCAGGGGTAGGTTCTTTACCCAGCGGGTGGTGAGGGATTGGAATGCCCTGCCTGCTGCAGTTGTAAATGCGCCTAGTTTGGGGGCGTTTAAGAGATCCGTGGATAGGTTTATGAACGAAAAGGGATTGGTTTAGGTTAGTGGGTCATTGTTTTTGTAACTGGTCGGCGCAACATCGTGGGCCGAAGGGCCTGTTCTGTGCTGAAATGTTCTATGTTCTATGTTTAATGTAGGGCACTGTTTAAAATTTCTGTTTAGTGTAGGGCACTGTTTAAAATCTCTGTTTAGTGTAGGGTACTGTTTAAAATCTCTGTTTAGGGTAGCGCACAGTTTAAAATCTCTGTTAAGTGTAGGGCACTGTTTAAAATCTCTGTTTAGTGTCGGGTACTGTTTAAAATCTCTGTTTAGTGTAGGACACTGTTTAAAATCACTGTTTAGTGTAGGGCACTGATTAAAATCACTGTTTAGTGTAGGGTACTGTTTAAAATCTCTGTTTAGTGTAGGGTACTGTTTAAAATCTCTGTTTAGTGTAGGGTACTGTTTAAAATCTCTGTTTAGTGTAGGGTACTGTTTAAAATCTCTGTTTAGTGTAGGGCACTGTTTAAAATCTCTGTTTAGTGTCGGGTACTGTTTAAAATCTCTGTTTAGTGTCGGGTACTGTTTAAAATCTCTGTTAAGTGTAGGGGACTGTTTAAAATCTCTGTTTAGTGTAGGGCACTGTTTAAAATCTCTGTTTAGTGTAGGGCTTGTTTAAAATCTCTGTTTAGTGTAGGGCACTGTTTAAAATCACTGTTTAGTGTAGGGCACTGTTTAAAATCTCTGTTTAGTGTAGGGTACTGTTTAAAATCTCTGCTTAGTGTAGGGTACTGTTTAAAATCTCTGTTTAGTGTAGGGTACTGTTTAAAATCTCTGTTTAGTGTAGGGCACTGTTTAAAATCGCTGTTTAGTGTAGGGTACTGTTTAAAATCTCTGTTTAGTGTAGGGCACTGTTTAAAATCTCTGTTTAGTGTAGGGTACTGTTTAAAATCTCTGTTTAGTGTAGGACACTGTTAAAAATCTCTGTTTAGTGTAGGGTAGTGTTTAAAATCTCTGTTTAGTGTCGGGCACTGTTTAAAATCTCTGTTTAGTGTAGGGCACTGTTTAAAATCTCTGTTTAGTGTAGGGCACTGTTTAAAATCTCTGTTTAGTGCAGGGCACTGTTTTAAATCACTGTTTAGTGTAGGGCACTGTTTAAAATCTCTGTTTAGTGTAGGGTACTGTTTAAAATCTCTGTTTAGTGTAGGACACTGTTAAAAATCTCTGTTTAGTGTAGGGTAGTGTTTAAAATCTCTGTTTAGTGTAGGGCACTGTTTAAAATCTCTGTTTAGTGTAGGGCACTGTTTAAAATCTCTGTTTAGTGTTGGGCACTGTTTAAAATCTCTGTTGATTGTAGGGCACTGTCTTTGGGGTCAGGTCTCAGGGCTCGGGATCTGTCCTCGGGCTCAGGGTTCAGGGCCAGTTCTCGGGGTCAGGGCTCAGGGTTCGGGATATTAAGTCGGGGCAGGGTCAGTGTCAGGTTCAGGGTTTTTGGAGCTGAACTCGGGGTCAGGGTCAGGGTTTGGGATCTGAACACGGGGTCAGGGTCCAAAAGCTGAACTTGGGGTCAGGGTTCAGTGTTCGGGAGCAGAGCTCTGGTTTAGGGTCAGGGTTCAGGAGCAGAACAGAGATTTAAAACAGTGCCCTACATGAAACGAAGATTTTAAACAGTACCCTACACTAAACAGAGATTTTAAACAGTACCCTACACTAAACAGAGATTTTAAACAGTACCCTACACTAAACGGAGATTTTAAACAGTACCCTACACTAAACAGAGATTTTAAACAGTGCCCTACAGTAAACAGAGATTTTAAACAGTGCCCTACACTAAACAGAGATTTTAAACAGTGCCCTACACTAAACAGAGATTTTAAACAGTGCCCTACACTAAACAGAGATTTTAAACAGTACCCTACACTAAACAGAGATTTTAAACAGTGCCCTACACTAAACAGAGATTTTAAACAGTGCCCTACACTAAACAGAGATTTTAAACAGTGCCCTACACTAAACAGAGATTTTAAACAGTACCCTACACTAAACAGAGATTTTAAACAGTGCCCTACACTAAACAGAGATTTTAAACAGAGCCCTACACTAAACAGAGATTTTAAACAGTGCCCTACACTAAACAGAGATTTTAAACAGAGCCCTACACTAAACAGAGATTTTAAACAGTGCCCTACACTAAACAGAGATTTTAAACAGTGCCCTATACTAAACAGAGATTTTCAACAGTACCCGACACTAAACACAGATTTTAAACAGTGCCCATCTATACTCACACCTGACCATCTATATTCACACCTGACCATCTATACTCACACCTGACCATCTATATTCACACCTGACCATCTATATTCCCACCTGACCGTCAATATTCACACCTGACCATCTATACTCACCCCTGACCATCTATATTCACAGCTGACCATCTATGCTCACACCTGACCATCTATACTCACACCTGACCATCTATATTCACACCTGACCATCTATACTCACACCTGACCATCTATATTCACACCTGACCATCTATATTCACACCTGACCATCTATACTCACACCTGACCATCTATATAAACACCTGACCATCTATATTCCCACCTGACCATCTATATTCACACCTGACCATCTATACTCACACCTGACCATCTATACTCACACCTGACCATCTATATTCACACCTGACCATTTATACTCAGACCTGACCATCTATATTCACACCTGACCATCTATATTCACACCTGACCATTTATACTCACACCTGACAATCTATATTCACACCTGACCATCTATATTCACACCTGACCAACTATACGCACACCTGACCATCTATACTCACACCTGACCATCTACATTCACACCTGACCATCTACACTAACACCGGTCCATCTATACTCACACCAGACCATCTATATTCCCACCTGACCGCCAATATTCACACCTGACCATCTATACTCACACCTGACCATCTATGTTCACACCTGACCATCTATATTCACACCTGACCATCGATATTCACACCTGACCATCTATAGTCAGACTTGACCATCTATACTCACACCTGACCATCTATACTCACACCTGACCATCTATATTCACACCTGACCATCTATATTCACACCTGACCATGTATACGCACACCTGACGATCTATACTCACCCCTGACCATCTGTATTCACACCTGACCATCTATATTCACCCCTGACCATCTATACTCACACCTGACCATCTATATTCACACCTAACCATCTATACTCACCCCTGACCATCTATTCTCACACCTGACCATCTATATTCACACCTGACCATCTATATTCACACCTGACCATCTATATTCACACCTGACCATCTATACTCACACCTGACCATCTATATTCACACCTGACCATCTATACTCACACCTGGCCATCTATATTCACACCAGACCATCTATATTCCCACCTGACCGTCAATATTCACACCTGACCATCTATATTCACACCTGACCATCTATACTCACCCCTGACCTTCTATAATCACATCTGACCATCTATACTCACATTCGACCATCTATACTCACACCCGACCATCTATATTCACACCCGACAATCTATGTTCACACCTGACCATCTATATTCACACCTGACCATCTATATTCACACCTGACCATCTATACTCAGACCTGACCATCTATATTCACACCTGACCATCTACATTCACACCTGACCATCTATACTCACACCTGACCATCTATATTCACACCTGACCATCTATATTCACACCTGACCATCTATATTCACACCTGACCATCTATACTCACCCCTGACCTTCTATAATCACATCTGACCATCAATACTCACATTCGACCATCTATACTCACACCCGACCATCTATATTCACACCCGACAATCTATTTTCACACCTGACCATCTATACTCACACCTGGCCATCTATATTCACACCAGACCATCTATATTCCCACCTGACCGTCAATATTCACACCTGACCATCTATATTCACACCTGACCATCTATACTCACCCCTGACCGTCTATACTCACACCTGACCATCTACACTCACACCTGACCATCTCTATTCACACCTGACAATGTATATTCACACCTGACCATTTATACTCACCCCTGACGATCTATACACACACCCGACCATCTATACTCACACCTGACCATCTATATTCACACCTGACCATCTATATTCACACCTGACCATCTATATTCACACCTGACCATCTATACTCACACCTGACCATCTATATTCACACCTGACCATCTATACTCACACCTGGCCATCTATATTCACACCAGACCATCTATATTCCCACCTGACCGTCAATATTCACACCTGACCATCTATATTCACACCTGACCATCTATACTCACCCCTGACCTTCTATAATCACATCTGACCATCTATACTCACATTCGACCATCTATACTCACACCCGACCATCTATATTCACACCCGACAATCTATGTTCACACCTGACCATCTATATTCACACCTGACCATCTATATTCACACCTGACCATCTATACTCAGACCTGACCATCTATATTCACACCTGACCATCTACATTCACACCTGACCATCTATACTCACACCTGACCATCTATACTCACACCTAACCATCTATACTCACACCTGACCATCTATACTCACACCTGACCATTTATACTCACCCCTGGCCATCTATACACACGCCTGACCATCTATACTCACACCTGACCATCTATATTCACACCCGACCATCTATACTCACCCCTGACCATCTATATTCATTCCTGACCATCTATACTCACACCTGACCATCTATATTCTCACCTGACCATCTATATTCACACCTGACCATCTATACTCACATCTGACCATCTATAATCACACCTGACCATCTATATTCACACCTGACCGTCTATACTCATACCTGACCATCTATATTCACACCTGACCATCTATACTCACACCTGACCATCTATATTCACACCCGACCATCTATACTCACCCCTGACCATCTATATTCATACCTGACCATCTACACTCACACCTGACCATCTATATTCACACCTGACCATCTATATTCACACCTGACCATCTATACTCACATCTGGCCATCTATACTCACACCTGATTATCTATATTCACACCTGACCGTCTATACTCATACCTGACCATCTATATTCACACCTGAAAATCTATACTCACACCTGACCATCTATATTCACACCCGACCATCTATACTCACCCCTGACCATCTATATTCACACCTGACCATCTATACTCACACCTGACCATCTATATTCCCACCTGACCATCTATATTCACACCTGACCATCTATACTCACATCTGACCATCTATACTCACACCTGACCATCTATATTCACACCTGACCATCTATTTTCCCACCTGACCGTCAATATTCACACCTGAACATCTATACTCACACCTGACCATCTATACTCACCCCTGACCATCTATACTCACACCTGACCATCTATGCTCACACCAGACCATCTATACTCACACCTGACCATCTATATTCACACCTGACCATCTATACTCACACCTGGCCATCTATATTCACACCTGACCATCTATACTCACACCTGACCATCTATACTCACACCTGACCATCTATATTCACACCTGACCATCTATATTCACACCTGACCATGTATACGCACACCTGACGATCTATACTCACCCCTGACCATCTGTATTCACACCTGACCATCTATATTCACACCTGACCATCTATACTCACACCTGACCATCTATATTCACACCTAACCATCTATACTCACCCCTGACCATCTATTCTCACACCTGACCATCTATACTCACACCTGACCATCTATATTCCCACCTGACCATCTATACTCACATCTGACCATCTATATTCACACCTGACCATCTATACTCACACCTGACCATCTATACTCACACCTGACCATCTATATTCACACCTGACCATCTATACTCACACCTGACCATCTATACACACACCTGACCATCAATGTTCACACCTGACCATCTATATTCACAACTGACCATCTATACTCACACCTGACCATCTATTTTCACACCTGACCATCTATACTCTCACCTGACCATATATACTCACACCAGACCATCTATACTCACTCCTGAACATCTATATTCACACCTGACCATCTATATTCACACCTGACCATCTATACTCACACCTGACCATCTATATTCACACCTGACCATCTTTACTCACACCTGACCATCTATACTCACCCCTGACCATCTGTATTCACACCTGACCATCTATACTCACACTTGACCATCTATACTCACACCTGACCATCTATACTCACACCTGACCATCTATATTCACAACTGACCATCTATATTCACACCTGACCATCTATAATCACACCTGACCATCTATGTTCACACCTGACCATCTATACCCACACCTGACCATCTATATTCACACCTGACCATCCATACTCCACCTGACCACCTATACTCACCCCTGACCATCTATACTCACACCTGACCATCTATATTCACACCTGGCCATCTATACTCACACCTGACCATCTATATTCACACCTGACCGTCTATACTCACACCTGACCATCTATACTCACACCTGACCATCTATACACACACCTGACCATCTATACACACACCTGACCATCTATACTCACATCTGACCATCTATATTCACATCTGACCATCTATACTCACACCTGACAATCTATATTCACATCTGACCATCTATACTCACACCTGACCACCTCTATTCACACCTGACCATCTATACTCACACCTGACCATCTATACTCACACCTGACCATCTATACTCACACCTAACCATCTATATTCACACCTGACCATCTATACTCACACCTGACCATCTATATTCACACCTGACCATCTATACTCTCACCTGACCATCTATACTCACACCTGACCATCTATATTCACACCTGACCATCTATACTCACACCTGACCATCTGTGTTCACACCTGACCATCTATATTCACACCTGACCATCGATATTCACACCTGACCATCTATAGTCTGACTTGACCATCTATACTCACACCTGACCATCTATACTCACACCTGACCATCTATATTCACACCTGACCATCTATATTCACACCTGACCATGTATACGCACACCTGACGATCTATACTCACCCCTGACCATCTGTATTCACACCTGACCATCTATATTCACCCCTGACCATCTATACTCACACCTGACCATCTATATTCACACCTAACCATCTATACTCACCCGTGACCATCTATTCTCACACCTGACCATCTATACTCACACCTGACCATCTATATTCCCACCTGACCATCTATACTCACATCTGACCATCTATATTCACACCTGACCATCTATACTCACACCTGACCATCTATACTCACACCTGACCATCTATATTCACACCTGACCATCTATACTCACACCTGACCATCTATACACACGCCTGACCATCTATGTTCACACCTGACCATCTATATTCACAACTGACCATCTATACTCACACCTGACCATCTATTTTCACACCTGACCATCTATACTCTCACCTGACCATATATACTCACACCAGACCATCTATACTCACTCCTGAACATCTATATTCACACCTGACCATCTATATTCACACCTGACCATCTATATTCACACCTGACCATCTATACTCACACCTGACCATCTATATTCACACCTGACCATCTTTACTCACACCTGACCATCTATACTCACCCCTGACCATCTGTATTCACACCTGACCATCTATACTCACACCTGACCATCTATACTCACACCTGACCATCTATACTCACACCTGCCCATCTATATTCACACCTGACCATCTATACTCAGACCTGACCATCTAAATTCACACCTGACCGTCTATACTCACACCTGACCATCTATATTCACACCTGACCATCTATACACACCCCTGACCATCTACATTCACACCTGACCATCTATACTCACCCCTGACCATCTATTCTCACACGTGACCATCTATACTCACACCTGACCATCTATACTCACACCTGACCATCTATATTCACACCTGACCATCTATATTCACACTGACCATCTATTCTCGCACCTGACCATCTATACTCACACCTGACCATCTATACTCAAACCTGAACATCTGTATTCACACCTGACCATCTATACTCACACCTGACCATCTATATTCACACCTGACCATCTATACTCTCACCTGACCATCTATACTCACACCTGACCATCTATACTCACACCTGACCATCTATACTAACCCCTGACCATCTATGCTCACACCAGACCATCTCTACTCACTCCTGAACATCTATATTCTCACCTGACCATCTATACTCACACCTGACCATCCATATTTGCACCTGACCATCTATACTCACACCTGACCATCTATATTCACACCTGACCATCTATTCTCACACCTGACCATCTATACTCACACCTGACCATCTATATTCGCACCTGACCATCTATACTAACACCTGACCATCTATATTCACACCTGACCATCGATATTCACACCTGACCATCTATACTCACACCTGACCATCTATACTCACACTTGACCATCTATATTCACACCTGACCATCTATACTCACACCTGACCATCTATACTCACACCTGTCCGTCTATACTCACACCTGACCACCTCTATTCACACCTGACCATCTATATTTACACTTGACCATCTATATTCACCCCTGACCATCTATACTCACACCTGACCATCTATAGAACATAGAACTTAGAACATAGAACATTACAGCGCGGAACAGGCCCTTCGGCCCACAATGTTGCGCCGACCAGTCTTATTTTTTAAAAAAAACATTGACCCACTAATCTAAACCAATCCCTTTTCGTCCATAAACCTATCCACCAATCTCTTAAACACCCCCATACTAGGCGCATTTACAACTGCAGCAGGCAGGGCATTCCAGTCCCTCACCACCCTCTGGGTAAAGAACCTGCCCCTGACATCCGTCCTATAACTACCCCCCCTTAATTTAAAGCCATGCCCCCTCGTGCTAGCTTTCTCCATCCGCGGAAACAGACTATCACCATCCACCCTATCTAAACCTCTAATCATCTTATATGTTTCTATAAGATCCCCTCTTAGCCGCCTTCTTTCCAGTGAAAACAACGCCAAATCCCTCAGTCTCTCCTCATAGGACCTCCCCTGCATAGCAGGCAACATCCTGGTAAACCTCCTCTGCACCCTCTCCAAAGCCTCCACATCCTTCCTGTAATGTGGGGACCAGAACTGCACACAGTACTCCAAGTGCGGCCGCACCAGAGTTGTGTACAGTTGCAACATGACGCTGCGACTCCTAAATTCAATCCCCCTACCGATAAACGCCAAGACACCGTACGCCTTCTTAACAACCTTATCTACTTGATTCCCAACTGTCAGGGATCTATGTACACATACACCTAGATCCCTCTGCTCCTCCACTCTATTCAAAGTCCTCCCGTTAGCCCTATACTCAACACTTCTGTTATTCCTACCGAAATGGATTACCTCACACTTCTCCGCATTAAACTCCATCCGCCACCTCGCGGCCCAGCTCTGCAACCTGTCCAAGTCACCCTGCAAACTTCGACACCCTTCCTCACAATCTACCACACCTCCGACTTTGGTGTCATCAGCAAACTTACTAATCCACCCAACTATACCCTTATCCAGATCATTAGTAAAGATTACAAACAGCAGTGGCCCCAAAACAGATCCCTGAGGCACACCACTCGTAACCGAACTCCATGATGAATAATTACCATCAACCACCACCCTCTGTCTCCTATCTGCTAACCAATTCCTGATCCAAGTACCTAAATTACCACCAATCCCATACATCTGCATTTTCTGCAGAAGCATACCATGGTGAACCTTATCAAACGCCTTACTAAAATCCATATATACCACGTCTACTGCCTTACCCCTATCCACCTCTTTGGTCACCTTCTCAAAGAACTCAATAAGGTTAGTAAGGCACGACCTTCCCGCTACAAAACCATGCTGACTATCTCTAATCAATTCATTACTCTCCAAATAACTATAAATCCTATCCCTAATAATTCTTTCTAAAACCTTGCCCACTACAGAAGTAAGACTCACTGGTGTATAATTCCCAGGGAAGTCTCTGTTCCCCTTCTTAAACAATGGGACAACATTCGCTGTCCTCCAATCTTCTGGTAATATACCAGAGACCAACGACGACCTGAAGATCAGAGCCAGTGGCTCTGCAATCACCTCTCTTGCCTCCCATAGAATCCTAGGGTAAATCCCGTCTGGACCAGGGGACTTATCTATTTTCAAACCTTCTAGAATATCCAACACATCCTCTGTAACAACTGCAATACTTTCTATTTTACACCCCTTCACCCCAGTGACCTCCTCAGCTACATTCATATCGTCCTGCGTGAACACCGAAGTGAAATAATGGTTCAATGCCTCTCCAATCTCTTCCGGTTCCACACACAACTTCCCCCTACTGTCTGTAACTGGCCCTAATCTTGCCCTAACCAACCTTCTGTTCTTGACATACCTATAGAACGCCTTAGGATTCTCCTTAATCCTATCAGCCAAAGACATCTCATGCCCGCTTCTAGACCTTCTTAACTCCCTCTTCAACTCCCTCCTAGCCAATCTAAAGCTTTCTACTGCACTACCCAAGCCCTCAAGCCTCATCCGAACATAAGCCTCCTTCTTCTTCCTAACCAACAAATCAACATTTTTTAAAAATTTTTTAAATTTTTAAATCAACTATACTCATACCTGACCAACTATACTTACACCCGACCATCTTTACTCACACCTGACCATCTATATTCACACCCGACTGTCGATATTCACGCCTGACCATCTATACTCACACCTGACCATCTATATTCACACCTGACCATCTATATTCACCCCTGACCATCTATATTCACCCCTGACCATCTATATTCACACCTGACCACCAATACTCACACCTGACCATCGATATTCACAACTGACCATCTATATTCACACCAGACCATCGATATTCACACCTGACCATCTATATTCACACCTGACCATCTATATTCACACCTGACCACCAATACTCACACCTGACCATCGATATTCACACCTGACCATCTATATTCACACCTGACCATCTATACTCACACCTGACCATCTATACTCACACCTGACCATCTGTATTCACACCTGACCATCTGTATTCACACCTGACCATCTATATTCACACCTGACCATCTATACTCACACCTGACCATCTATACTCACACCTGACCATCTATACTCACCCCTGACCACCTATGCTCACACCAGACCATCTATACTCACTCCTGAACATCTATATTCACACCTGACCATCTATATTCACACCTGACCATCTATACTCACACCTGACCATCTATATTCACACCTGACCATCTATATTCACACCTGACCATCTATACTCACACCTGACCATCTATACTCACACCTGACCATCTATATTCACACCTGACCATCTATACTCACACCTGACCATCTATGTTCACACCTGACCATCTATATTCACACCTGACCATCGATATTCACACCTGACCATCTATACTCACACTTGACCATCTATACTCACACCTGACCATCTATACTCACACCTGACCATCTATGTTCACACCTGACCATCTATACTCACACCTGACCATCTATACTCACACTTCACCATCTATACTCACACCTGACCATCTATTCTCACACCTGACCATCTATACTCACACCTGACCATCTATACTCACACTTGACCATCTATACTCACACCTGACCATCTATTCTCACACCTGACCATCTATACTCACACCTGACCATCTATACTCACACTTGACCATCTATACTCACACCAGACCATCTATTCTCACACCTGACCATCTATACTCACACCTGACCATCTATACTCACACCTGACCATCTATACTCACACCTGACCATCTATGTTCACACCTGACCATCTATACTCACACTTGAACATCTATATTCACACCTGACCATCTATACTCACACTTGACCATCTATACTCACGCCTGACCATCTATACTCACACCTGACCATCTATATTCACAACTGACCATCTATATTCACACCTGACCATCTATACTCACACCTGACCATCTATGTTCACACCTGACCATCTATACTCACACCTGACCATCTATACTCACCCCTGACCATCGATATTCACACCTGACCATCTATACTCACACCTGACCATCTATATTCACACCTGACCATCTAGACTCACACCTGACCATCTATACTCACCCCTGACCATCGATATTCACACCTGACCATCTATACTCACACCTCACCATCTATGTTCACACCTGACCATCCATACTCCAACTGACCATCTATACTCACACCTGACCATCTATATTCACATCTGACCATCTATATTCACACCTGACCACCTATACTCACCCCTGACCATCTATACTCACACCTGACCATCTATATTCACACCTGGCCATCTATACTCACACCTGACCATCTATATTCACACCTGACCGTCTATACTCACACCTGACCATCTATACTCACACCTGACCATCTATACTCACGCCTGACCATCTATACTCACATCTGACCATTTATATTCACATCTGACCATCTATACTCACACCTGACAATCTATATTCACATCTGACCATCTATACTCACACCTGACCACCTCTATTCACACCTGACCATCTATACTCACACCTGACCATCTATACTCACACCCGACCATCTATATTCACTCCTGACCATCTATATTCACACCTGACCATCTATAATCACACTTGACCATCTATACTCACACCTGACCATCTATACTCACACCTGACCATCTATACTCACATGTGACCATCTATATTCACACCTGACCATCTATACTCACACCTGACCATCTATACTCACACCTGACCATCTATACTCACAGCTGACCATCTATATTCACACCTGACCATCTATATTCACACCTGACCATCTATACTCACCCCTGACCATCTATATTCACACCTGACCATCGATACTCACCCCTGACCATCTATATTCACACTTGACCATCTATACTCACCCCTGACCATCTATATTCACACCTGACCATCTATACTCACACCTGACCATCTATATTCCCACCTGACCGTCACTCTTCACACCTGACCATCTATATTCACACCTGACCATCCTTATTCACACCCGACCATCAATCCTTACCCCTGACCATCTATCCTCACAACTGACCATCTATCCACACACCTGACCGTCTATATTTACATCTAGAACATAGAACATAGAACACTACAGCACAAACAGGCCCTTCGGCCCACAAGTTGCGCCGACCACATCACCTACCAACCTACAGACCTATCTATAACCCTCAATCTCATTAAACCCCATATACTCATCCAGAAGTCTTTTAAAAGACCCCAGCGAGTTCGCCTCCACCACCACTGACGGCAGCCGATTCCATTCACTCACCACCCTCTGAGTGAAAAACTTACCCCTAACATCACTTCTGAACCTCCCTCCCCGCACCTTAAATCTGTGTCCTCTCGTAGCGACCATTTCAAACCGGGGAAATAGCCTCTGAGAGTCCACCCTATCTATCCCTCTCAACATTTTGTAAACTTCTATCAGGTCGCCTCTCAACCTTCGTCTCTCCAGGGAAAAGAGTCCCAGCTCCCTCAACCTAACTTCATAAGGCATGCCTCCCAGTCCAGGCAACATCCTTGTAAATCTCCTCTGCACCCTTTCAATAGCTTCTACATCTTTCCTATAGTGAGGCGACCAGAACTGCGCACAATACTCCAAATGAGGCCTGACAAGGGTCTTATAAAGTTCCAGCATTACCTCCCGACTCCTAAACTCAATCCCTCGATTAATGAAGGCCAGTACACCATACGCCTTCTTGACCACCTCCTCCACCTGCGAGGCCGATTTAAGAGTCCTGTGGACCCGGACCCCAAGATCCTTCTGCTCCTCAACACTACTCAGACTTCTGCCCTTAATAGTGTACTCGTTCATCCCGTTGGTTCTGCCAAAATGGACGACAACACATTTATCCGCGTTGAAGTCCATCTGCCACTTCTCCGCCCAGTCCTGCATCCTATCTATGTCCCGCTGCAACTTTTGCCATCCTTCCAGATCATCCACAACACCACCGACCTTCGTGTCATCAGCGAACTTACTTACCCATCCCTCCACTTCCTCATCCAGGTCATTTATGAAAATGACAAACAACAAGGGTCCCAGAACAGATCCTTGAGGCACTCCGCTGGTGACTGACCTCCATTCAGAAAAAGCCCCATCCACAACCACTCTCTGCCTTCTGCAGGCAAGCCAGTTCTGGATCCACAAGGCCAAAGGCCCTTGGATCCCATGCCCTCTCACCTTCTCAAGAAGTCTTGCATGGGGGACCTTATCAAACGCCTTGCTGAAGTCCATGTACACTACGTCCACGGCACTTCCTTCGTCAATGTGTTCAGTCACATTATCGAAGAACTCAACTAGGCTTGTAAGGCACGACCTGCCCTTGACAAATCCATGCTGACTATTCCTGATCATGTCAAACCTCTCCAAATGTTCGTAAATCTTGTCCCTCAGAAGCCTCTCCATCAGCTTACCAACCACTGAGGTCAGACTCACCGGTCGGTAATTTCCCGGGCTATCTCTGTTCCCTTTCTTAAAAATAGGAACTACATCCGCAATCCTCCAATCCTCTGGAACCTCTCCCGTCTCCATTGACGACGCAAAGATCATCGCCAGGGGTTCTGCAATCTCTTCCCTCGCCTCCCACAGTATCCTGGGGTACATCCCATCTGGTCCCGGCGACTTATCTACCTTGATAGAATTCAAAAGTTCCAACACATCCTCCTCCTTAATATTCACGTACTCAATCCTTTCCATCTGCTGCAAATCCATAACAAAATCTCCCAGATCGGCTTCCACCGTGAATACTGAGGCGAAGTACTCGTTAAGCACCTCCGCCATTTCTTCTGGTTCCACACAAACCTTTCCCCCCTCACCTTTTATCGGTCCTATCCCTTCTCTTCTTATCCTTTTACCTTTCACATATTTATAGAAGGCCTTGGGATTCTCCTTAATCTTACTCGCCAAGGTCTTCTCATGACCCCTTCTGGCTCTCCTAATTTCCCTTTTAAGTTCCCTCCTACAGTCCTTATACTCCTCAAGATCTTTAACATCTCCTAATTCCCTGAACCTCTTGTACACCTTCCTTTTCTTCCTGACTAGGTTCAACACATCCTTTGTGCACCACGGTTCCCTCGACCCACCAAAACCCCCTCGTCTCATCGGAACGTTGTCATTCAGAGCTCCAGACACACATTCCTTGAATATCTGCCACCTTCCTTCGGTACTTTTCCCTAAGAACGCCTCCTTCCAGTTTATTTGTCCAAGTAACTTCCTGACTTCTTCGTATCTCCCCTTACCCCAGACAAACACCTTCCTAGCCTGCCTGATCCTATCTCGTTCCAACGCAAATCTGACCATCTATACTCATCCCTGACCATCTATATTCACACCTGACCATCTATACTCACACCTGACCATCTATACTCACACCTGACCATCTATACTCACACCTGACCATCTATACTCACACCTGACCATCTATGTTCACACCTGACCATCTATATTCACACCTGACCGTCTATACTCACACCTGACCATCTATATTCACACCTGACCATCTATACACACCCCTGACCATCTACATTCACACCTGACCATCTATACTCACCCCTGACCATCTATTCTCACACGTGACCATCTATACTCACACCTGACCATCTATACTCACACCTGACCATCTATATTCACACCTGACCATCTATATTCACACTGACCATCTATTCTCGCACCTGACCATCTATACTCACACCTGACCATCTATACTCAAACCTGAACATCTGTATTCACACCTGACCATCTATACTCACACCTGACCATCTATATTCACACCTGACCATCTATACTCACACCTGACCATCTATATTCACACCTGACCATCTAAACTCTCACCTGACCATCTATACTCACACCTGACCATCTATACTCACACCTGACCATCTATACTAACCCCTGACCATCTATGCTCACACCAGACCATCTCTACTCACTCCTGAACATCTATATTCTCACCTGACCATCTATACTCACACCTGACCATCCATATTTGCACCTGACCATCGATACTCACGCCTGACCATCTATATTCACACCTGACCATCTATTCTCACACCTGACCATCTATACTCACACCTGACCATCTATATTCGCACCTGACCATCTATACTAACACCTGACCATCTATATTCACACCTGACCATCGATATTCACACCTGACCATCTATACTCACACCTGACCATCTATACTCACACCTGACCATCTATACTCACACTTGACCATCTATATTCACACCTGACCATCTATACTCACACCTGACCATCTATACTCACACCTGTCCGTCTATACTCACACCTGACCATCTCTATTCACACCTGACCATCTATATTTACACTTGACCATCTATATTCACCCCTGACCATCTATACTCACACCTGACCATCTATAGAACATAGAACTTAGAACATAGAACATTACAGCGCGGAACAGGCCCTTCGGCCCACAATGTTGCGCCGACCAGTCTTATTTTTAAAAAAAAACATTGACCCACTAATCTAAACCAATCCCTTTTCGTCCATAAACCTATCCACCAATCTCTTAAACACCCCCATACTAGGCGCATTTACAACTGCAGCAGGCAGGGCATTCCAGTCCCTCACCACCCTCTGGGTAAAGAACCTGCCCCTGACATCCGTCCTATAACTACCCCCCCTTAATTTAAAGCCATGCCCCCTCGTGCTAGCTTTCTCCATCCGCGGAAACAGACTATCACCATCCACCCTATCTAAACCTCTAATCATCTTATATGTTTCTATAAGATCCCCTCTTAGCCGCCTTCTTTCCAGTGAAAACAACGCCAAATCCCTCAGTCTCTCCTCATAGGACCTCCCCTGCATAGCAGGCAACATCCTGGTAAACCTCCTCTGCACCCTCTCCAAAGCCTCCACATCCTTCCTGTAATGTGGGGACCAGAACTGCACACAGTACTCCAAGTGCGGCCGCACCAGAGTTGTGTACAGTTGCAACATGACGCTGCGACTCCTAAATTCAATCCCCCTACCGATAAACGCCAAGACACCGTACGCCTTCTTAACAACCTTATCTACTTGATTCCCAACTGTCAGGGATCTATGTACACATACACCTAGATCCCTCTGCTCCTCCACTCTATTCAAAGTCCTCCCGTTAGCCCTATACTCAACACTTCTGTTATTCCTACCGAAATGGATTACCTCACACTTCTCCGCATTAAACTCCATCCGCCACCTCGCGGCCCAGCTCTGCAACCTGTCCAAGTCACCCTGCAAACTTCGACACCCTTCCTCACAATCTACCACACCTCCGACTTTGGTGTCATCAGCAAACTTACTAATCCACCCAACTATACCCTTATCCAGATCATTAGTAAAGATTACAAACAGCAGTGGCCCCAAAACAGATCCCTGAGGCACACCACTCGTAACCGAACTCCATGATGAATAATTACCATCAACCACCACCCTCTGTCTCCTATCTGCTAACCAATTCCTGATCCAAGTACCTAAATTACCACCAATCCCATACATCTGCATTTTCTGCAGAAGCATACCATGGTGAACCTTATCAAACGCCTTACTAAAATCCATATATACCACGTCTACTGCCTTACCCCTATCCACCTCTTTGGTCACCTTCTCAAAGAACTCAATAAGGTTAGTAAGGCACGACCTTCCCGCTACAAAACCATGCTGACTATCTCTAATCAATTCATTACTCTCCAAATAACTATAAATCCTATCCCTAATAATTCTTTCTAAAACCTTGCCCACTACAGAAGTAAGACTCACTGGTGTATAATTCCCAGGGAAGTCTCTGTTCCCCTTCTTAAACAATGGGACAACATTCGCTGTCCTCCAATCTTCTGGTAATATACCAGAGACCAACGACGACCTGAAGATCAGAGCCAGTGGCTCTGCAATCACCTCTCTTGCCTCCCATAGAATCCTAGGGTAAATCCCGTCTGGACCAGGGGACTTATCTATTTTCAAACCTTCTAGAATATCCAACACATCCTCTGTAACAACTGCAATACTTTCTATTTTACACCCCTTCACCCCAGTGACCTCCTCAGCTACATTCATATCGTCCTGCGTGAACACCGAAGTGAAATAATGGTTCAATGCCTCTCCAATCTCTTCCGGTTCCACACACAACTTCCCCCTACTGTCTGTAACTGGCCCTAATCTTGCCCTAACCAACCTTCTGTTCTTGACATACCTATAGAACGCCTTAGGATTCTCCTTAATCCTATCAGCCAAAGACATCTCATGCCCGCTTCTAGACCTTCTTAACTCCCTCTTCAACTCCCTCCTAGCCAATCTAAAGCTTTCTACTGCACTACCCAAGCCCTCAAGCCTCATCCGAACATAAGCCTCCTTCTTCTTCCTAACCAACAAATCAACATTTTTTAAAAATTTTTTAAATTTTTAAATCAACTATACTCATACCTGACCAACTATACTTACACCCGACCATCTTTACTCACACCTGACCATCTATATTCACACCCGACTGTCGATATTCACGCCTGACCATCTATACTCACACCTGACCATCTATATTCACACCTGACCATCTATATTCACCCCTGACCATCTATATTCACCCCTGACCATCTATATTCACACCTGACCACCAATACTCACACCTGACCATCGATATTCACAACTGACCATCTATATTCACACCTGACCATCGATATTCACACCTGACCATCTATATTCACACCTGACCATCTATATTCACACCTGACCACCAATACTCACACCTGACCATCGATATTCACACCTGACCATCTATATTCACACCTGACCATCTATACTCACACCTGACCATCTATACTCACACCTGACCATCTGTATTCACACCTGACCATCTGTATTCACACCTGACCATCTATATTCACACCTGACCATCTATACTCACACCTGACCATCTATACTCACACCTGACCATCTATACTCACCCCTGACCACCTATGCTCACACCAGACCATCTATACTCACTCCTGAACATCTATATTCACACCTGACCATCTATATTCACACCTGACCATCTATACTCACACCTGACCATCTATATTCACACCTGACCATCTATATTCACACCTGACCATCTATACTCACACCTGACCATCTATACTCACACCTGACCATCTATATTCACACCTGACCATCTATACTCACACCTGACCATCTATGTTCACACCTGACCATCTATATTCACACCTGACCATCGATATTCACACCTGACCATCTATACTCACACCTGACCATCTATGTTCACACCTGACCATCTATACTCACACCTGACCATCTATACTCACCCCTGACCATCGATATTCACACCTGACCATCTATATTCACACCTGACCATCTATATTCACACCTGACCATCTAGACTCACACCTGACCATCTATACTCACCCCTGACCATCGATATTCACACCTGACCATCTATACTCACACCTCACCATCTATGTTCACACCTGACCATCCATACTCCACCTGACCATCTATACTCACACCTGACCATCTATATTCACATCTGACCATCTATATTCACACCTGACCACCTATACTCACCCCTGACCATCTATACTCACACCTGACCATCTATATTCACACCTGGCCATCTATACTCACACCTGACCATCTATATTCACACCTGACCGTCTATACTCACACCTGACCATCTATACTCACACCTGACCATCTATACTCACGCCTGACCATCTATACTCACATCTGACCATTTATATTCACATCTGACCATCTATACTCACACCTGACAATCTATATTCACATCTGACCATCTATACTCACACCTGACCACCTCTATTCACACCTGACCATCTATACTCACACCTGACCATCTATACTCACACCCGACCATCTATATTCACTCCTGACCATCTATATTCACACCTGACCATCTATAATCACACTTGACCATCTATACTCACACCTGACCATCTATACTCACACCTGACCATCTATACTCACATGTGACCATCTATATTCACACCTGACCATCTATACTCACACCTGACCATCTATACTCACACCTGACCATCTATACTCACAGCTGACCATCTATATTCACACCTGACCATCTATATTCACACCTGACCATCTATACTCACCCCTGACCATCTATATTCACACCTGACCATCGATACTCACCCCTGACCATCTATATTCACACTTGACCATCTATACTCACCCCTGACCATCTATATTCACACCTGACCATCTATACTCACACCTGACCATCTATATTCCCACCTGACCGTCACTCTTCACACCTGACCATCTATATTCACACCTGACCATCCTTATTCACACCCGACCATCAATCCTTACCCCTGACCATCTATCCTCACAACTGACCATCTATCCACACACCTGACCGTCTATATTTACATCTGACCATCTATACTCATCCCTGACCATCTATATTCACACCTGACCATCTATACTCACACCTGACCATCTATACTCACACCTGACCATCTATATTCACACCTGACCATCTATACTCACACCTGACCATCTATGTTCACACCTGACCATCTATATTCACACCTGACCATCCATATTCACACCTGACCATCTATACTCACACTTCACCATCTATACTCACACCTGACCATCTATACTCACACTTGACCATCTATACTCACACCTGACCATCTATTCTCACACCTGACCATCTATACTCACACCTGACCATCTATATTCACACCTGACCATCGATATTCACACCTGACCATCTATATTCACACCTGACCATCACTATTCACACCTGACCATCTATACTCACACCTGACCATCTATACTCACACCTGACCATCTATACTCACATGTGACCATCTATATTCACACCTGACCATCTATACTCACACCTGACCATCTATATTCACATCTGACCATCTATATTCACACCTGACCATCTATACTCACCCCTGACCATCTATACTCACACCTGACCATCTATATTCACACCTGGCCATCTATACTCACACCTGACCATCTATATTCACACCTGACCGTCTATACTCACACCTGACCATCTATACTCACACCTGACCATCTATACTCACACCTGACCATCTATATTCACATCTGACCATCTATACTCACACCTGACAATCTATATTCACACCTGACCATCTATACTCACACCTGACCATCTATATTCACACCTGACCATCTATACTCACACCTGACCATCTATATTCACACCTGACCATCTATATTCACACCTGACCATCTATACTCGCACCTGACCATCTATACTCACACCTGACCATCTATACTCACATGTGACCATCTATATTCACACCTGACTATCTATACTCACACCTGACCATCTATACTCACACCTGACCATCTATACTCACCCCTGACCATCTATACTCACACCTGACCATCTATACTCACACCTGACCATCTATATTCACACCTGACCATCTATATTCACACCTGACCATCTATACTCACCCCTGACCATCTATATTCACACCTGACCATCGATACTCACCCCTGACCATCTATATTCACACCTGACCATCTATACTCACCCCTGACCATCTATATTCACACCTGACCATCTATACTCACACCTGTCCATCTATATTCACACCTGACCCTCTATATTCACACCTGACCGTCTATATTCACACCTGACCATCTATACTCACACCTGAAAATCTATATTCACACCCGACCATCTTTACTCACACCTGACCATCTATATTCACACCTGACCATCTATACTCACACCTGACCATGTATATTCCCACCTGACCGTCACTCTTCACACCTGACCATCTATATTCACACCTGACCATCCTTATTCACACCCGACCATCAATCCTTACCCCTGACCATCTATCCTCACAACTGACCATCTATCCACACACCTGACCGTCTATATTTACATCTGACCATCTATTCTCGTCCCTGACCATCTATATTCACACCTGACCGTCCATATTCACACCTGACCATCTATACTCACACCTGACCATCTATACTCACACCTGACCATCTATACTCACACCTGACCATCTGTATTCACACCTGACCATCCCTTCACACCTGACCATCTATACTCACACCTGACCATGTATATTCACACCTGACCATCTATACTCACACCTGACCATCTATATTCACACCTGACCATCTGTATTCACGCCTGACCATCCCTTCACACCTGACCATCTATACTCACACCTGACCATCTATATTCACACCTGACCATCTATACTCACACCTGACCATCTATACTCACACCTGACCATCTATATTCACACCTGACCATCTATACTCACACCTGACCATCTATGTTCACACCTGACCATCTATATTCACACCTGACCATCGATATTCACACCTGACCATCTATACTCACACTTGACCATCTATACTCACACCTGACCATCTATTCTCACACCTGACCATCTATCCTTACACCTGACCATCTAAACTCACACCTGACCATCTATATTCACACTTGACCATCGATATTCACACCTGACCATCTATATTCACACCTGACCATCGATAATCACACCTGACCATCTATACTCACACCTGACCATGTATTCTCACACCTGACCATCTATATTCACACCTGACCATCTATACTCACACCTGACCATCTATACTCACACCTGACCATCTATATTCACACTTGAACATCTATATTCACACCTGACCATCTATACTCACACTTGACCATCTATACTCACACCTGACCATCTATACTCACACCTGACCATCTATATTCACAACTGACCATCTATATTCACACCTGACCATCTATACTCACACCTGACCATCTATGTTCACACCTGACCATCTATACTCACACCTGACCATCTATACTCACCCCTGACCATCGATATTCACACCTGACCATCTATACCCACACCTGACCATCTATATTCACACCTGACCATCCATTCTCCACCTGACCACCTATACTCACCCCTGACCATCTATACTCACACCTGACCATCTATATTCACACCTGGCCATCTATACTCACCCCTGACCATCTATACTCACACCTGACCATCTATATTCACACCTGGCCATCTATACTCACACCTGACCATCTATATTCACACCAGACCGTCTATACTCACACCTGACCATCTATACTCACACCTGACCATCTATACACACACCTGACCATCTATACTCACACCTGACCATCTATACTCACATCTGACCATCTATATTCACATCTGACCATCTATACTCACACCTGACAATCTATATTCACATCTGACCATCTATACTCACACCTGACCACCTCTATTCACACCTGACCATCTATACTCACACCTGACCATCTATACTCACACCTGACCATCTATACTCACACCTAACCATCTATATTCACACCTGACCATCTATACTCACACCTGACCATCTATATTCACACCTGACCATCTATACTCACACCTGACCATCTATACTCACACCTGACCATCTATATTCACACCTGACCATCTATATTCACACCTGACCATCTATGTTCACACCTGACCATCTATATTCACACCTGACCATCGATATTCACACCTGACCATCTATAGTCAGACTTGACCATCTATACTCACACCTGACCATCTATACTCACACCTGACCTTCTATACTCACACCTGACCATCTGTACTCACACTTGACCATCTATATTCACACCTGACCATCTATACTCACACTTGACCATCTATACTCACACCTGACCATCTAATCTCACACCTGACCATCTATACTCACACCTGACCATCTATATTCACACCTGACCATCTATACTCACACCTGACCATCTATACTCACACCTGACCATCTATATTCACACTTGAACATCTATATTCACAGCTGACCATCTATACTCACACTTGACCATCTATACTCACACCTGACCATCTATACTCACACCTGACCATCTATATTCACAACTGACCATCTATATTCACACCTGACCATCTATACTCACACCTGACCATCTATGTTCACACCTGACCATCTATACTCACACCTGACCATCTATACTCACCCCTGACCATCGATATTCACAGCTGACCATCTATACTCACACCTGACCTTCTATATTCACACCTGACCATCCCTTCACACCTGACCATCTATACTTACACCTGACCATCGTTCTTCACACATGACTGTCGATATTCACGCCTGACCATCTATATTCACACCCGACCATCTGTATTGACACCTGACCATCTATACTCACACCTGACCATCTATATTCACACCTGACCATCTATATTCACCCCTGACCACCTATACTCACACCTGACCATCTATATTCACACCTGACCATCTATACTCACACCTGACCATCCATACTCACACCTGACCATCTATACTCACACCTGACCATCTATACTCTCACCTGACCATCTATATTCACACCTGACCATCTATCCTCACTCCTGACCATCCAGATTCACCCTGACCATCTATACTCACACCTGACCATCTATACTCACACCTGACCATCTATATTCATACCGGACAATCTATATTCACACCTGACCATCTATATTCACAACCGACCATCAATCCTTACCCCTGACCATCTATCCTCACAACTGACCATCTATCCACACACCTGACCGTCTATATTTACATCTGACCATCTATACTCACCCCGACCATCTATATTCATACCTGACCACCTATATTCACCCCTGACCATCTATATTCACACGTGACCATCTATATTCACACCTGACCATCTATACTCACACCTGACCATCTCTTCACACCTGACCATCTATACTTACACCTGACTATCGTTCTTCACACATGACTGTCGATATTCACGCTGACCATCAATATTCACACCGGACCATCTATACTCACACCTGACCATCTATATTCACACCTGACCATCTATAATCACACCTGACCATCTATACTCACACCTGACCATCTATATTCACACCTGACCATCTATCCACCTCTCATACACATCTTGGGACACTAAGGGCCAATCCACCAAGCCTCCACATTTTGGGCTCTTAGAGGCAATTTAGCCTGGCCAATTCACCTCTCATACATATCTTAGAACACTGAGGGGATTTTAACAAGTCCAATTCTCCACTCATCTACATCTCGGGACACTATTCTTAATTTAGCATGGCCAATCAACCTAACCCGCACATCTTTGGACTGTGGGAGGAAACTGCAGCACCCGGAGGACACCCACGCACACACGAGGAGAATGTGCAAACTTCACACAGACAGTGACCTGAGCTGGGAATCGAACCTGGGTCACTGGAGCTGTGAAGAATCAGTGCTACCCACTGTGCTGCCATGTCGCTGTTGAGTTTGTTGCTATTTTTCCATGTTGTAATTGTTGTTGGATTTGTTGGTGTATTTCAATGTTGAGGTTGTTAGAACATAGAATAGAACATAGAACACTACAGCACAAACAGGCCCTTCGGCCCACGAGTTGCGCCGACCACATCACCTACCAACCTACAGACCTATCTATAACCCTCAATCTCATTAAACCCCATATACTCATCCAGAAGTCTTTTAAAAGACCCCAGCGAGTTCGCCTCCACCACCACTGACGGCAGCCGATTCCATTCACTCACCACCCTCTGAGTGAAAAACTTACCCCTAACATCACTTCTGAACCTCCCTCCCCGCACCTTAAATCTGTGTCCTCTCGTAGCGACCATTTCAACCCGGGGAAATAGCCTCTGAGAGTCCACCCTATCTATTCCTCTCAACATTTTATAAACTTCTATCAGGTCGCCTCTCAACCTTCGTCTCTCCAGGGAAAAGAGTCCCAGCTCCCTCAACCTAACTTCATAAGGCATGCCTCCCAGTCCAGGCAACATCCTTGTAAATCTCCTCTGCACCCTTTCAATAGCTTCTACATCTTTCCTATAGTGAGGCGACCAGAACTGCGCACAATACTCCAAATGAGGCCTGACAAGGGTCTTATAAAGTTCCAGCATTACCTCCCGACTCCTAAACTCAATCCCTCGATTAATGAAGGCCAGTACACCATACGCCTTCTTGACCACCTCCTCCACCTGCGAGGCCGATTTAAGAGTCCTGTGGACCCGGACCCCAAGATCCTTCTGCTCCTCAACACTACTCAGACTTCTGCCCTTGATAGTGTACTCGTTCATCCCGTTGGTTCTGCCAAAATGGACGACAACACATTTATCCGCGTTGAAGTCCATCTGCCACTTCTCCGCCCAGTCCTGCATCCTATCTATGTCCTGCTGCAACTTTTGCCATCCTTCCAGATCATCCACAACACCACCAACCTTCGTGTCATCAGCGAACTTACTTACCCATCCCTCCACTTCCTCATCCAGGTCATTTATGAAAATGACAAACAACAAGGGTCCCAGAACAGATCCTTGAGGCACGCCGCTGGTGACTGACCTCCATTCAGAAAAAGCCCCATCCACAACCACTCTCTGCCTTCTGCAGGCAAGCCAGTTCTGGATCCACAAGGCCAAAGGCCCTTGGATCCCATGCCCTCTCACCTTCTCAAGAAGTTGTTGAGCTTGTTGGTGTTTTTCAATGTTGAGGTTGTTGTTGAATTTGTTGGTGATTTTAACTGTTGTGGTTGTTGAATTTGTTTTTCTTTTTTGATTCTAGGTTGTTGAATGTGTTGATGTTTTTCAATGTTGAGGTTGTTGTTGGATTTGTTGGTGTTTTTCAATGTTGATGTTGTTGGATTTGTTGCTTTGTTTTCAATGTAGAAGTTATTGTTGGAATTGTTAATGTTTTTCACTGTTATGGCTGTTGTTGAATTCGTTGGTGTTTTCAACGTTGAGGTTGTTGTTGGATTTGTTGACTTATTTCAGTGTTAAGGTTGCTGTTGGACTTGTTGGTGTTTTTCAATGTTGAGGTTGTTGTTGAATTTGTTGGTGTTTTTAACTGTTGAGGTTGTTGTTGAATTTGTTGGTGTTTTTAACTGTCGAGATTGTTGATTTTGTTTTTCTTTTTTGATTCTAGGTTGTTGTATGTGTTGATGTTTTTCAATGTTGATGTTGTTGAATTTGTTGCTTTGTTTTCAGTGTAGAAGTTATTGTTGGAATTGTTAATGTTTTTCACTGTTATGGTTGTTGTTGAATTTGTGTTTTTCAATGTTGTAGTTGTTGTTGGATTTGTTGGTGTTTTGTTCAGGTTGAGGTTGTTGTTGGATTTGTTGGTGTTTTAATTTTGAGGTTGTTGTTGGATTTTTTTTTTATTTTGAGGTTGTTGTTGGATTTGTTGGTGTTTTTCAATGTTGAGGTTGTTGTTGGGTTTGTTGGTGTTTTTCAATGTTGAGTTTTTTTTAATTTTGAGGTTGTTGTTGGGTTTGTTGGTATTTTTTAATGTTGAGGTTGTGTGGGTTTTCTCCGGGTGCTCCGGTTTCCTCCCATACCCCAAAAATGTGCCCTTAGGCTGATTAGTGCAACAAATTGTCCCTAGATTAGTCTCCCCTCAATCTTCCCCAATAGGTGTAGACAAAGGTCATGGGTAGAAGACAGCACGCATAATGTTAAAATGGAGGCAGGGGCTCGTTGGGCCGAAAGGCCTGTTTCCTGGGCTGTGTTGTTCTTTGTTCTTTGCAACCTCAACATTGAAAAGCACCAACAAATCCAACAACAACCTCAACATTGAAAAGCACCAACAACAACCTCAACATTGAAAAGCACCAACAAATCCAACAACAACCTCAACATTGAAAAGCACCAACAAATCCAACAACAACCTCAACATTGAAAAGCACCAACAAATCCAACAACAACCTCAACATTGAAAAGCACCAACAAATCCAACAACAACCTCAACATTGAAAAGCACCAACAAATCCAACAACAACCTCAACATTGAAAAGCACCAACAAATCCAACAACAACCTCAACATTGAAAAACTCTAACAAATGCAACAACAATCTCAACATTGACAAACACCAACAAATCCAATCTAACAACAACCTCAACATTGAAAACATCAACAAATCCAACAACAACCTCAACATTGAAAAACACCAACAAATTAAAGAATAACCTCAAAATTGAGAAATATCTACAATTTCAACAACTACATCAGCAAAAAACACCAACAAATCCAACAACAACCTGAGAATGTTAAAAAACATTATTTCCAACAACAAACTAAACATTGAAAAACATCAACAATTTCGTACAACCTTGACACACTACAGGGCAACATGTTATGGCCAATCAACCTAACCTACACATCTTGGGACAGTACGAGGCAATGTGGTTTGGACAACCATCTCAAACAACCATCTCAACATTGAAAAACACCAACAAATCCAACAACAACCCAAACTGAACCACCAACAAATCCAACAACAACCTGAGAAAGAAATAAACACCAATATTTCCAACAACCAAAAAATTAAAAACAAAACAAGTTCAACAACAACCTCAAAATTGAAAAACACCAACAAATCCAAAAACAACCTCAGTATTGGAAAAAAAGCCAAAAAATCCAACACCAACCCCAATATTGAAAACAACAACCTCAAAATTAAAAACACCAACAAATCCAACAACAACCTGAGAATGAAAAAAAATTCGAACTACAACCTAAAAATTGAAAAAAACAAATTCAACAAGAACCTCAACAGCAAAGAACAGCAACACTCCAACAACAACTTCAACATTGAAAAACACCAACAAATGCAACAACAGCCTCAACAGCAAAGAACAGCAACACTCCAACAACAACTTCAACATTGAAAAACACCAACAAATGCAACAACAGCCTCAACAGCAAAGAACAGCAACACTCCAACAACAACTTCAACATTGAAAAACACCAACAAATGCAACAACAGCCTCAACAGCAAAGAACAGCAACAATCCAACAACAACTTCAACATTGAAAAACATCAACAAATCCAACAACAACCTGAGAAAGAAATAAACACCAATATTTTCACCAACCAAAAAATTAAATACAAAACAAGTTCAGCAACAATCTCAGATTTGAAAACCAGCAACAATTTCAACAACAACCACAACTGCAAAAAAAACCCAACAATCCAACAATAACCTCAAAACTGAAAAACACCAACAAGACCCAGACACAGGGACCCAGAGACCCAGGGACACAGACACTCAGAGACACAGAGACACCAAGACTCAGAGACACAGAGACTCAGAGACTCAGAGACAGAGAGACGCAGTGACACAGCGACTCAGTGACTCAGAGACACAGGGACACAGAGATTCAAAGAATCAGGGACACAGGGACACAAAGTTTCTGAGACAAGGAGGCACAGGAACACACGGACTGCAGGAATCAGAGACACAGAGACTCAGAGACCGAGGGAAACTGAGACACTGAGACCTGACACTCAGAGACAGAGAGACACAGAGACACCGAGACACAGAGACACAGAGACCCAATGACACAGAGACACAGAGACACAGAGACTCTGAGACACAGTGATGCAGAGATTCAAAGACTCAGAGACTCGGAGACACAGAGTCTCAAAGACACAGACACAGAGACTCAGAGACACAGAGGCTCAGAGACACCGAGACTCAGAGACTCAGAGAGTCAGAGACACCGAGACACCGAGGCATAGCGAGTCAGAGACTCAGAGACACAGTGGCACAGAGTCTCAGAGACTCAGAGACACAGAGAAACCGAGACACAGAGACTCAGAGGCTCAGAGATGAAGAGACACATGGACACAGGTACTCAGAGCCTCATAGACCGAGAGAAACAGAGAGACAGAGACACTGAGACTCACAGACTCACAGACGCACAGACTCAGACACACCGAGACACGAGACGCAGAGACACGGAGACACCGAGACTCAGAGACACCGAGACTCAGACACTCAGAGACACAGACTCAGAGACACAGAGACAGGCACAGAGACACAGAGATTCAGAGACACAGAAACCCTGAGACTCAGAGACACAGAGAACATAAGAACATAAGAAATAGGAGCAGGAGTAGGCCATCTAGCCCCTCGAGCCTGCCCCACCATTCAATAAGATCATGGCTGATCTGTCGTGGCTCAGTTCCACATTCCCGCCCTCTCCCCATAACCCTTAATCCCCTCTCTTATCAAAAACCCATCAACCCTCTTCTTAAAAATATTTAGCGAGGTAGCCTCCACCACTTCAACGGGCAGAGAATTCCAGAGATTCACCACCCTTTGAGTGAAGAAGTTCCTCCTCAACTCCGTTCTAAACCGCCCCCCCTTTATCTTCAGGCTGTGCCCCCTAGTCCTACTGTCCTTTCTGAGCGGGAAGAGTCTCTCCACCTCTATCCTATCCATCCCATTCATCATCTTATACGTCTCAATGAGATCTCCCCTCATTCTTCTAAACTCTAATGAGTACAAGCCTAGTTTATTCAGCCTCTCCTCATAGCTGAACCCCCTCAACTCCGGTATCAGCCTAGTAAACCTCCTCTGCACTCCCTCCAAGGCCAAAATATCCTTGCGTAAGCGCAGCGACCAAAACTGCACACAGTACTCCAGCTGCGGCCTCACCAATGCCCTATACAGCTGCAGCAAGACCTCCCTACTTTTATATTCAATCCCCCTCGCTATGAAGGCCAGCATCCCATTAGCCTTCCTGACCACCTGCTGCACCTGCAGGCTGGGTTTTTGTGACTCATGGACAAGGACCCCGAGGTTCCTCTGCACCGTCGCCTGCTGCACTCTCTCTCTCTGTCTCTCTCTTTCACTCACTCTGCCTCTCTCTCTGTCCCTCTCTCTCTCTCTCTCTCACTCTGTCTCACCCTCTCTCCCTGTGTCACAATTGCTCACTCTGTCTCTCTCTCTGTCTCTCTGTCACTCTATCTCTCTGTCTCTCTCTGTCTCTGTCTCTTTCTCTCTCACTCTCTGTGTCTCTCGCTCTGTCTGACTCTGTCTCTCAGTCACTCTCTCTCACTCCTTGTCTCAGTCTCTCTCTCTCTCTGTCACTCTCCCTGTCTCTCTCTCTCTCTCTGTCACTCTCTATCAAACACTGTCTCTCTGTCTCTCTCTCTCTGCCTCTCTCTCCCTCTGTCTCTGTCTCTCTCTCTCTCTGTCTCTCTCTCTCTCTCTGTCTCTCTGTCACTCTCTCTCACTCCTTGTCTCTGTCTCTCTCCCTCCCTCTGTGTTTCTCTCCTTCTCTCTCCCTCTGTCTCTTCTGGCTCTGTCTCTCACTCTCTATCACTCTCTCTGTCCCTCTCTCTCTCAGTCACTCTGTCTCTCTCTCTCTCTCTCTCTCTCTTACTGTCTCCATCTCTCTCTGTCTCTCTCCCTCTCTCTCTCTCAATCTGTCTCTCCCTCTCTCTGTCTGTCTCTCTGTCACTCTCTCTCTCCTTGCCTCTGTCTCTCTCTCCCTCTGTGCCTCTCTCTGTCTCTCTTTCTCTCTCTCTGTCTCTCTCCCTCTCTCCCTCTCTCTCTGTCTATCTCTCTCTCTCACTCTCTGTGTCTCTCGCTCTGTGTCTCTATCTCTCTGTCACTCTCTATCACTTCTTGTCTCTGTCTCTCTCTCCCTCTGTCTCTCACCCTCTGTCTCTGTCTCTCTCAAGGTCTCTCTCTGTCTCTGTCTCTGTCTCT